>NW_028157373.1:0-27675 GCF_964263955.1 Coregonus lavaretus
TCAAGGAGCGGGGTTCTGATTATAGCTGAACCTAGGTGTAATTTACTGATGATACTAATCTTAGCTCATTGTATTCTTAAGTACTTGGGAATTCCTTAATCTGTGGTTCAATGGGAGCCGGTACAGTGATATTATTCACAAGGGTCATGGGGAAAGCAGTGTCTTGATGAGCATGGATGATCAGGTTCTGTCTTAACTCTCACAAGAGTTCCCTTTTTTCATGTTTTTAAATGGTTCCTTGATTGGACTCTGGATACATACCGAGGCCAGCTGGTTGGCTACAGAGTATAAATGGCGTGAGGTTCAATCCCCAGCTAGAAGCGGCTTTACTTTAATTAATGTTCAAACACACGCCCGCACCCTTTTTGTCACTTCTACAGCTTCTATTTCCTTTGCCTTCATGCTAAGAAATTCAGATGATTCAAATAAACAAAATATTATCACTGAGTGATGTTCCATCAGATTACACGAAGAAACAATGTTTCTGAGGAGAAATACGAGGGAGTGAGGGAAGCACAGAGAAGAGAAGAAACACTTACATCCATTCACGAGAAGTTTGGACTTTTCCAACAGGAAGCTGGTGATGAAACGAAACACAATTAAAAGTGTGTTTGGGGGGCCCTTGAGTCAATTAATTTCATTGTGGCAGAGCAGTCAGGAGGCCAAGCGCGAGGTAAAGGGGGTTTTGTGCATGGCTGAAAAAGAATTGGTCTCTTAGCAACAGCACCCCTCTCTCAACATGTCAGAAACCTCTTGCCCCTCTGGCTTCTGGAACCATGGAGGAAGTTCCCTAGGTGTCTTTTACACGAGCACTGCTTTGTGATAGGTTGAGGGTCTGCTGGCTGTCAACGAAGTCCCTTAAGGGAACTTGGCAAATCGCTTAAAAAATAAAGAAAAAGAAAATCAATTTTAAGCTCACATGCCCCACTGGGTGCCAAAGCCACTTTGGGGATTCTGAAGGATGCCTGAGTTGATAGGATTTGACTTCCAGAGGTAGAGGTGACAAACTCTATCATGAGAAAGGGCTAGTCTGGGGCCTGCGAGGCCTAACCTGCTCTCAGGATCGCTGGCCTGGTGTTGTATTGAACCTATTTATCTCTTTCAGCACCACCAAGGTACCACTGGGATAAAAAAAAAAAAAATACAAGTTGTTACAAGAAAAAGGAAGGGAAAAAACTGGTAGAATTCAGGGGTGTAAATGATGAATTACTTTTCATCAACTGAAAGGAAACATGCTCTGGAACAATACTAAAATGGAGCAGGAGACTCCTGACCTCCTGCCTCAGAGCAGCCAATATCTTCATTCAAGAAGACAACCATGAAATTACACAGAAAATGGGATTGTCATGAGCGGGCCCTTGATATCTTGGTATACAGTCATTACTGCATGGGAAAGAACCTTCATCCTCACATCATAACTCGTAAGAGAGGGGAGGCAGGGGGTATCTAAGCGGAGAGACCGCAAGAAACTCAGGGATGGGGGGGGGGGGTTTCGTTTAAAGCTTTAATGAAAATAAAATAAAAATCTCAGACGTTTATTAATCTATGTACTTACTTGAGCTGTACTGGCACACATATTTAAAGTTAAAGTATATACATATGTATATTCTAAATAGAGCTTTAATTTACGTTTTTTTTTTTTAAATAATGTTGGCAAAGCTTTGGTAATTCCCGTGAGGTGATTGTTCTTTTCACATCACCAAATCAAAAAAGGTTTCATGACCAGATGCACAAATGTCTTGTTTACAGAACGGCAACACTGCGAACACAACGGCTAATGAGCAATCAAATAATAATTAGCAAGCCAAAGCAAGGAGAAGAAGAGTGAGCCTTTGAATACAAATCATCCAGGTTGTTTTAACTGGCAAAAACCAACTGGAATGGGTTTTGGAGTGAACAGTCATCAAAGACAGACCAGGATAAGACATTCACGGTTTGTCTAACTTGTACACTTTGAAGTTTGTAAAGGCATTGGTTGTATCACGCAATAGCATAACATGGGATGTAGTGCCGTGACTCCAAAACTTGACTGTGTTATATTGCATTTTAATAATGACAGAATCTTTAACCATCTGTACTATTTTGTGTCATCTGCACACCAAGAACTGTGTACATTGTACATGTGCAGCACCCACTTTAAGCACAGTTCGTTATAACCTAACATTTCCGTAATATAGTCTGCACATACAGTAGCTGATCATACTGCTACTCTACATTTCAGAACCTGTGTAATTACAACTGTAGATGTGCCAATTTCCAGTTTCTGTGCAACAGCTCCAACATCCTCTCTTTCTTGGATGGTGACTGTTTTCCTATGACGGAGCTGACTGCAGTTCATGTGGCGAAGTTTTGCTACCTATCGATTAATGTCACAGCAGGTCGAGGAAGTGGCTGGAAAAAACGTCTTAAGTTTCTATTCCCATCTTGTAGCAGACAAAAAGACAGGAAGCTCCTCTCCTCAGTGTTGACACCAGCTTTATGCTAATGCTTTTCGCTGAATGACTAGCCTTCATACTGGTCTTTTCAGGGCAAAATGACCTTATAAATAAAAATGGCAATAACGACAAGGCCTTAGCTGTATTTTTAGGACAAGAGTTGCTCTGTGTCAGATCCAAATATTTCTGAATGTGCCTTTTGCAGAAAATAGATACAAAAATAAAAAGTGGAAAGAAAATCGTGTTTACAACCGAGAATGAGGGCACTATAAAATTATTTTAAAAAATCTCACTGAGGCTTGCTCAACTCAACATGTTAGACTTGCTCTCAAAGCATAAAATTAATGTAACGAGTTGTTGCTAGCGAAAAAGGACTGCATTGCGATGCGCCAGAACAGTGATGCGTCTATGGAAAGTATTTTGAAGGATCTGTAATTTTCAAAGTGCTCTGCATTTAAATGTCCCTTTTTAATCCTATACAGCCCTAAGACACTTTTCAAACTGCAACGATTCACATAATTAGAAAAAGCAGACAGATGACATTCTCAATGTGCCATTAGAAAGACGTCATTCTCTATTCCTCTGTAAAATGGACACTGTTCTGTTCTTGAATATGCTCGCTTCAAAGCATGTGACACTCGGTTGGCAAGTGAAATAAGTTACACTTATCTTAAACAGACACGTTTTCAGTCACAAACATAACTTTTCAACTCCCCAAATCTTTTATTTTTAAAGTATCCTTCAAAGAGTACCTATGTTTTCTTCATTAAGCTTATCATTGGTCTAAGTTGTGCTATAAAAAGTATAAAAACTAAATAGTTTCACCTACAATGGCCTATGGATGTAAGCACTGTATGCAACATGAGGAAAGAGGAAAACTCTACAGTGACAACTTCATAGAATGCTTCAGGCCTAACATCCTCTCACAACTCAATCTATTCAAGGTGTGCTTTGTGTAAATTATATCAAAAGCGTTGGCATCCTTCATCAAACACGTTAAAGGGTTCCACCTGTGCTGTTTTTCTTTTTTTCCCTAGTCTGGCAGGAATTTGAAGGGAAAGGTAAGTACGTGTGAAATGGGACATGTGTTTTCCATCCTTTCCTTTCCTTTGTCACACATGTTCCCTTTTTCTTTCTGAGATGTGATTAACATTCCTCCTTCACTGGTCCTCTCTCTCTCTCTCTCTCTCTCTCTCTCTCTGTCTCCATACTGCCTGATCATGGCTTCATACAGGTTGAAGTGATACACCCTGCCTGATCATACAGGTTGAAGTGATAAATACACCATGCCTGAAATTACGGACCTTCAAAGCTTCTAGTCACTTCCTGTCCATGTGAGATTCATTGGTATCAGCAAAACCCCCAGAGTAGATCAAATGGACCTGCCATAGAGATATTTACTGTGTGTGTGTGTGTGTGTGCGTGTGTGTGTGTGTTTGTCAGGGGAAAAAACAACTATTTAATAGAATGTTAGTTATTCTCTCTGTGTTAATAGTAATTATTTGAGTAGCATTTAAACTGAAAAGCACACTGTGTTAGAGACATCCTAATGCCAACACAGTTGTATAAATTCACCACAACCAGAGTCATTGGCAGTGCTATACACCATCAGGTAAATGGGGCCCTTGAAAAAATATTAAATTCTTCAGTCACATGAAACTAAAATCCTATCCCACAGTAAGTCTTTCTGTGCCAGTTTTTCTACAAACATCATGGCAGCCTTTGAGTCCAAACTGCTCTAAATTTCCCCTAACTGTTGGCAATCGTCGAATGAAGATGTTAGCTCTGGGCCTGGGCTTGGCACAGGCTACCAGCTGTTTTGTTTACCTTCCACACAATGTCCAAGAGACATTTTGCCAGCGGTTTACAAAACCAATCGTCTAATGCTACTGGTGCTGGAGTT
This sequence comes from Coregonus lavaretus, assembly GCF_964263955.1. Classification (NCBI taxonomy): domain Eukaryota; kingdom Metazoa; phylum Chordata; class Actinopteri; order Salmoniformes; family Salmonidae; genus Coregonus; species Coregonus lavaretus. The sequence goes on from NW_028157373.1 coordinate 4,339, forward strand.
TTGGCATGTGGATTGCATTTGGGACTGTATCTAAATAACTCCAGACAGCCAGAACGTTTGAAGGGCATGAGTTCTGTTTCACAGCATGGCTCATTCAATCCACCAGTACTAGAAAGCCATGTGATTTTCAAATGGCATTGATAAGAATATTCTGACATTTTAGGTGGTGCCGTTTGTGACATGATACCTTTTGAACTACTCTGAGTGATAAGAGATGTGGTAATTGTTTCGGCATAGTTTCCCGCTGAAAAGGCTACATTCCATGCGCATATTTTTTTGTAATTCTTGTGTTTTGCATGATTTTATTTTGAGAAACCTTATGTTTTTGTCTTCCTAAATGTTTTTGTTTTTGTTGTTGCTGTTGCTCTTTCACATCGATAAAATCCATGAATATCAATCTCTCAGACTTTTTTGTCCATGACATTGACTCACAGAGATAGTTAGTGTATTCTGTGATTTGGAAAGTGGCCCTACTACCTCCATGCTACCAGTCCTGTACCTAAGTGCTTGGCAGGCCTGTCTAAGCATATGGCATAACTAAATGTTGATTATCAGCCCATCTCATATATCACACACACATTTAATGAACAGGGACATTCATCACTCAACATAGCCCAGATAAGAATTATAAATTTTTTACTCACTCCTAAGTGGATCCATATGAGTACTGTACCTTTGGGCTGAATCCCAAATGGCGCCATATTTCCTTCAAAGTGCACTACTCTTGACCAGAGTCCTATGTACATAAAGGGAATAGGGTGTCATTTGGTTTTGGAAATGGTAAGATCCAGAACAACCATTTAAATATGCTTTAGTGAAAAATGTGTGATTGCCAATAATTTTGGATTTGTCATTGTCTTTGGCATTGAAAGAAAATCCGTAATCTGCTACTTCCCCATAAGGATCCTATTAGGATCCCACAATGGTATTATAATGACATAGTAATGTACAGGTAATCAATGTAAGTATTGCAAACAATGCATGTAAAACAAAATAAACAATCATATATTATGAACCTTTGAATTTCATGAGATTATAAATATTGATAATATCAATATCATCCTGTCAACTGGCTTTGTTTTCATCCAATTGGTGCTGTCACGTTCGTTTAATGACGGGACAGACCAAGGCGCAGCGTGATATACGTACATGTTTATTAAACCAAATAAACACAACGACAAAACAACAAACTAAACGAAAACGTGAAATCCAAGGTAGCACACACAACATACCTTACACGGAACAAGATCCCACAACCAAACAGTGCCAATAGGCTGCCTAAGTATGGTCCCCAATCAGAGACAACGAGCGACAGCTGCCTCTGATTGGGAACCACACCGGCCAACATAGAAATACACATACTAGAACATATACATAGAACTACACAACATAGAATCTACACACCCTGACTCAACATATAAGAGTCCCCTGAGTCAGGGTGTGACAGTACCCCCCCCAAAGGTGCGGACTCCGACCGCACAACATAAACATAACAGGGTAGGGGCCGGGTGGGCATTCCGCCTCGGAGGCGGATCCGGCTCCGGGCGTGACAACCACTTACTCTCCGCCTCCCTGTTGCGCCCCTGGTCTGGTCTGGAGTCACTGCTTCCCCTCTCCTTCCTCCCACAATACGCCAGGCCCTGTCTGGACCCTGGTGTGGGAGACCCCAAACCTGGAGAGGGGCTGACGTCATGGTCTGGACTGGAGCCGCTGACTGGAGCCGGACTGGGCACCGGTGGAGCGGACTGCTTTGATCCGGAGTGGAGCCGCTGACCGGAGCTGGATCAGGCACCGGTGGAGTGGACTGCTCTGGCTCCGGAGTGGAATGGCTGACCGGAACTGGATCAGGCACCGGTGGAGTGGACTGCTCTGGCTCCGGAGTGGAGCAGCTGACCGGTGCTGGACCAGGCACCGGTGGAACGGGCACGGGCCGTGCCGGACTGGACAAACGCACCACTGGTCTGGTGTGAGGAGCAGGAACAGGCCGGGCCGGGCTGGCAACGCGCACCACTGGCTTGGTGCGAGGAGCGGGAACAGGCCGGGCCGGGCTGGTGACGCGCACCACTGGCTTGGTGCGAGGAGCGGGAACGGGCCGGGCTGGCGACGCGCACCACTGGCTTGGTGCGAGGAGCGGGAACAGGCCGGGCCGGGCTGGAGACGCGCACCACTGGCTTTGTGCGAGGAGAGGGAAAAGGCCGGGCCGGGCTGGCGACGCGCACCACTGGTTTGGTGCGAGGAGCAGGAACAGGCCGGGCTGGGCTGGCGACGCGCATCACTGGCTTGGTGCGAGGAGTGGGGACAGGCCGGGCCGGGCTGGCGATGCGCACCACTGGCTTGGTGCGAGGAGCGGGAACAGGCCGGGCCGGGCTGGCGACGCGCACCACTGGTTTGGTGCGAGGAGCAGGAACAGGCCGGGCCGGGCTGGCGACGCACACCACTGGCTTGGTGCGAGGAGCAGGAACAGGCCGGGCCGGGCTGGCGACGCGCACCACTAGCTTGGTGCAAGGAGTGGGGACAGGCCGGGCCGGGCTGGCGATGCGCACCACTGGCTTGGTGCGAGGAGCGGGAACAGGCCGGGCCGGGCTGGCGACGCGCACCACTGGTTTGGTGCGAGGAGCAGGAACAGGCCGGGCCGGGCTGGCGACGCACACCACTGGCTTGGTGCGAGGAGCAGGAACAGGCCGGGCCGGGCTGGCGACGCGCACCACTGGCTTGGTGCGAGGAGCAGGAACAGGCCGGGCTGGGCTGGCGACGCGCACCACTGGTTTGGTGCGAGGAGCAGGAACAGGCCGGGCCGGGCTGGCGACGCACACCACTGGCTTGGTGCGAGGAGCAGGAACAGGCCGGGCCGGGCTGGCGACGCGCACCACTGGCTTGGTGCGAGGAGCAGGAACAGGCCGGGCTGGGCTGGCGACGCGCACCACTGGCTTGGTGCGAGGAGCAGGAACAGGCCGGGCCGGCGACGCGCACCACTGACTTGGTGCAATGAGCAGGAACGAGCCGGGCCGTACTGGGAACACGCACCACTGGCTTGGTGAGGGGAGCAGGAACGGGCCGGACCGGACTGGCGACATGCACCACTTGCTTGGTGCGAGGAGCAGGACTGGGTTCCTTTATTAACCCCCGCTCCTTCTGCTGCCTAACCAGCTCCTCTCGCCGTGCCTCTATTCTTTCCTTCTCCCTTCTAGCCTCCTGTAGCGCCTCCCTCTGACCGAATACCTCCTGCTCCCTCTGAACCAATAGCCCCCGTAACATGGTGGCCTCCTCTCCTAACCTGCAGATCCGCCCTGTCGCGGCCTCTTGCTGCCTCGTCGTCCACACCGTGTGCCCCCCCCAAACATTTTCTTGGGGTTGCCTCTCGGGTCTCCGCTGTCGGCACTGTTGGCGCCGTTTCTCCTCTCTATACCGGGCCTCCACTGTCTCCTTCCAAGGACGGCGATCCATCCCAGCCTGAATCTCCTCCCAAGTCCAGGATCCCTTACCGTCCAGGATCTCCTCCCAGGTCCAGGCTGTCTGCTCCTGGACACGCTGCTTGGTCCTCGTTTGGTGGGATCTTCTGTCACGTTCGTTTAATGACGGGACAGACCAAGGCGCAGCGTGATATACGTACATGTTTATTAAACCAAATAAACACAACGACAAAACAACAAACTAAACGAAAACGTGAAGTCCAAGGTAGCACACACAACATACCTTACACGGAACAAGATCCCACAACCAAACAGTGGCAATAGGCTGCCTAAGTATGGTCCCCAATCAGAGACAACGAGTGACAGCTGCCTCTGGTTGGGAACCACACCGGCCAACATAGAAATACACATAATAGAACCTATACATAGAACTACACAACATAGAATCTACACACCCTGACTCAACATATAAGAGTCCCCTGAGTCAGGGCGTGACAAGTGCACAAATACATAAGTATCATATACATTTACATGACATTATCATGCCAGTATGACCAAAAAGCATAATTAAGTTACACAGATATGATGTTTGCTTATATGTCTATCAATAAATAACATAAAAAAAGGCTTGCGTTAGGTCATAGTTATTCAATCATTAATTAGTAATAATTATATACAAGATATCCCTAATATATTCAGAGCAGCATTAAATAAACATAGTTTGCTAATTACAATATTATGTAAAACTTTTTGTTTTATTGAATATATATATATATAACTAGCTACACATCCCAGAGCAGTACTGAAAAGCATCCTAGTGGGGGTTTGCTTGTTAGCTGTCTGAATTAATTATGTGACCTATGCAATGCCTCAAGCATAGTGTACGATGACGTTTCTCATGTCTACATACATGCAGACATGCATATAGATACTCACCATAGATACACACCATAGATACTCACCATAGATACTCACCATAGATACTCACCACCTGCATGTAATAGAGCACATGGGCATACAGTATATACAGTACATTATACAGAGTCTATACTTGGATACATGCACAGTACACAGTAGAGAGAGAGAGAGAGAGAGAGAGAGAGAGAGAGAGAGAGAGAGAGAGAGAGAGAGAGAGAGAGAGAGAGAGGGACAGAATGGAGAGAAAAGAGCTAGAAAAAGAGCTAGAAAAAAAAGAGAGAAAGAGGATGTGTCACACGTGATAAACTCTACCTTGAGTGAGAGCATTTCTCCCTGGCATTCATCAATAGCACCACAAGGCATTCATGCAGGCAGGCAGGCGAGCAGTAGGACAGTGCATTAATGAAATGTTAATGGCTGAATTAAGCCTGAAATAACCATTGTAGCCTGGACTGCTGTGAGTCCATTAGCATTAGCGCTACATGCTGGGGTGCAGCGAATGAACGACTGCCTGTGTCCCAAATGGCACCCTATTTCTGACATAGTGTACTATAGGCCTATAGGCCCTATTCAAAAGTAGTGCACTACATAGGGGATACGGTGCCGTTTGGGACTCAGTCTCCCTCTCAGGCCAGGGGGCTGTGACCAGGCAGGTGTTATGACTGGGGCCACAGACAGCACTTCATCATGGTGACCTCTGGATGTTTTGGATTGGAGCCGGATGGGCCCTGTGACTGCACCGGCCGTCAACAAATTATTTTGGAAATTAGGAGAGCGGGGTAGAGGAGAATCACTTGAATACTGTTTTCTGTTGATTGATGATGAATAACATCAAGGACAATTTTGGTTTAGTTGTCGACCAAAATGATTGTAAAATGTTACTGTAGATGAATGATTGGCACAGTGTAAAATGTTACTGTAGATGAATGATTGGCACAGTGTAAAATGTTACTGTAGATGAATGATTGGCACAGTGTAAAATGTTACTGTAGATGAATGATTGGCACAGTGTAAAATGTTACTGTATATGAATGATTGGCACAGTGTAAAATGTTACTGTAGATGAATGATTGGCACAGTGTAAAATGTTACTGTAGATGAATGATTGGCACTGTGTTGTGTACTGTGCTGAATATCACACCTAGCTTGAACCCTTATATTTATTTTATTTTATTTTATTTCACCTTTATTTAACCAGGTAAGCCAGTTGAGAACAAGTTCTCATTTACAACTGCGACCTGGCCAAGATAAAGCAAAGCAGTGCGGAAAAAACAACAACAACACAGAGTTACATATGAAATAAACAAAATGTACAGTCAATAACACAATAGAAAATATGAACACAGTGTGTGCAAATGTAGTACGTTATGGAGGTAAGGCAATAAATAGGCCATAGTGCAAAATAATTACAATTATAATTTAGTATTAACACTGGAGTGATAGATGTGCAGAAGATGATGTGCAAATAGAGATACTGGGGTGCAAATGAGTAAAATAAATAACAATGTAAATAACAATATGGGGATGAGGTAGTTGGGTGGGCTAATTACAGATGGGCTGTGTACAGGTGCAGTGTTCGGTAAGCTGCTCTGACAACTGATGCTTAAAGTTAGTGAGGGAGATAAGTGTCTCCAGCTTCAGAGATTTTTGCAGTTCGTTCCAGTCATTTGCAGCAGAGAACTGGAAGGAATGGCGACCAAAGGAGGTGTTGCCTTTGGGTATGACCAGTGAGATATACCTGCTGGAACGCATACTAGGGGTGGGTGTTGCTATGGTGACCAATGAGCTAAGATAAGGCGGGGATTTGCCTAGAAGGGATTTATAGATGACCTGGAGCCAGTGGGTTTGGCGACGAATATGTAGTGAGGGCCAGCCAACGAGAGCTTACAGGTCACAATGGTGGGTAGTATATGGGGCTTTGGTGACAAAACAGATGGCACTGTGATAGACTACATCCAATTTGCGGAGTAGAGTGTTGGAAGCTATTTTGTAAATGACATCGCCGAAGTCAAGGATCGGTAGGATAGTCAGTTTTACGAGGGCATGTTTAACAGCATGAGTGAAGGAGGCTTTGTTGCGAAATAGGAAGCCGATTCTAGATTTAACTTTGGATTGGAGATGATTAATGTGAGTCTGGAAGGAGAGTTTACAGTCTAACCAGACACCTAGGTATTTGTAGTTGTCCACATATTCTAAGTCAGAGCCGCCGAGAGTAGTGATTCTAGTCGGGCAGGCGGGTGCAAGCAGCGTTCGATTGAAGAGCATGCATTTTGTTTTACTAGCGTTTAAGAGCAGTTGGAGGCTACTGAAGGAGTGTTGTATGGCATTGAAGCTCGCTTGCAGGTTTGTTAACACAGTGTCCAAAGAAGGGCCAGATGTATACAAAATGGTGTCGTCTGCGTAGAGGTGGTTCTGAGAGTCACCAGCATCAATTGACTTGAAACTGAATTTCTATCTATCCTTGAGTGAGTGACTTCTATTCTATACAGTAGATTTACCCTCCGCTGCTTTTCACCATTGACAAGATAAAACAGAGTTCCTATTCAATACAATCCAGAGACAGGAAGTCCAATTGTGGTATCTTTAATTTGATTTATTAAATTACTTATATGTATATAAGTGCATTGATTGTTGTAATAATTATGTTATTGTGTGTATGACTGTATATCACTGAAACATCATTGAATGTGGGACTAGCATTACAGTCAGAACAACATTAAGGCCACAGTATGCTGGTCAAATGGCTTGAAATGATGGCCCTTGGTTTGAAGTGCTCTGGGACTGGTAATTAGGAACACCGATCATTATGTTAGCCAAAGGAACAGTAGGCCTAAGTCCCAGTTTATGCTAGCTACATCGTTTGTTTATACAGGCGCGCAAATGTTGTCATGCACACACACACAGAGACACACACAGAGACACAGACACACACACACACGCACAAGCACACGCACGCACACACACACACACACACACACACACACACACACACACACACACACACATACACACACACACACACACACACACACACACACACACATACACACACACACACACACACACACATACACACACACACACACACAGATGCTCCATCTTGATCTAAGGCCTTCAATGTTCTTCAGCACATATGGAGATGTGAGTCCCTAAATCAGCTTAGGAAACATCCACAGATACTTCATGTTACAAATTCCTAAGCAGATAAATTAAAGCTCTTAACCTAGTAATGTCCTCTAATTGTGAGGCAAATTGTAATTGGTTTAAACATTAATTAAATTTGAGTTAAAAAGCGTTATGCCAATGTTCAACGTATGAAAATAGTTTTTGTTGGCAATAAATAACTGTTTGTGCCCGTGGATGCTTATTGGTCTGTAATATACTGTATCATCGTTAGTGACTGATCCCTGGAAACAGCACAATGACAAAATGTATGCACTTACTGGTTGCTAGGCCGATGTGATGTATTTTTGACTGGTTGCTGGGCAACGTTTTTTTTCTCTCAAAACATATTTTTCAGTTTGTCAGAAATCAAATTACTTTTTTATATTCTTTGGTTGTTCCCTTTAGATTTTAATCAGGGTTGGTCCACTTGAACTGGAGTTATTTATAGGCGATCTGGAGATTGTCACAGTGTCTGATTTAAATTACCATGGTGTGGAGACCATGGGTCCTATTCATTAGGCCATGCAATGTAGAACCTTCTGCAGAAAACTAATATGAGGTTTTCTAACTGGACAAGTACAGACCCTCCCTGTTTCAGTCCGTTTTTCTCAGTTTGATGCCTAATGAACACGACCCCGGTGTGTTATCAGAGGGCATCTGGCCCCAGGTACTGCAGTCCACTGCAGCCTAGCCCACTCCATGTTATTAGTCCTGGTCAACCGCCAACCACAGCAGCTGTCCATCCAACACAACCTATAAAAACCTTCCCACTCATAAACAATAATAAGCAGGCAAATTGTAGGCAATGACGGACGTACCACACACACACACACACACACACACACACACACACACACACACACACACACACACACACACACACACACACACACACAAACACACCCCTTCAAGGTCACCGCAATCCCCTCCACCCTCTCTAGTCTACGTGGCCAATTGTCTCTCACTATCCTCTCATGAAAACATCTAAAGTGACAAGAGGTGAAACTGCCCTGCACAATCTGTGCGACAACGTGTGACAACAGTGACTACCTTTTTGCCTGGGTCGGTCCGGGTGAGAGCTAACATGATGTGACATTTAGCACGGCCGTCGTAGGTTTTTAATAAATGATTCAAGCGTCTCCCTCACCGAGGGATTAAGAGTTAATGCCATCTCCGTCTCGGTCGCTAGGTAGCTCAAACTTTGACTCCTCTCGGTGAGCATGCTCCGGCCTCCAGGGATGGACAAATGGACACTTTGTCTCTCTGTGGCGCTGCGTCCCCCCCGTCTCCATTATCGAACCAGAGAAAAACACATCAGAGACCAGACCATAATCCTGGGTTTGAAGTTAAAATGTGGCATAGCCACAGCATAGCCGTTTTAGATGTATTTTTCAATCTCTAGGGTAAATTGTGATTTGTTTTTCTTTTTTGATATGCGGTTGCTTTTAGGTGCATGAACAGCATCCTAGTCCCTGAGAGTGTCCTAATGTGAATTTAATGACACGGCTCTGTGCGAATGACAAGAACACAAGGTGAAGGTGACAACCTTTTTTCAGTTATTTTTATTAAATGTTTTTTTATGCTGGGCTTTTGTTTCTTAAAATTACTTTGACTATTGTTAATCTATAGCTATGATATACTAGTTTAGGCAACTGGCAGGTTTTACAATTAGAACAAAATGTATATCTACTTTTTTATTGAGTGTTTTTATCGGTCAATCAAACAGATTATGTCAATCAAACAAATGATAGCGGTCACATGATTATCACAGCAACAAAACAGAAGCAAACGGGGGGTTGATACAGCAGTTTAAGACACAACAGTTGAGAGAACATGACATGAGGGGTACCTAACCAAGATCTTTGATGGTGGCAAATTTATATATACTTGATTTAGCTGTATATCTATAACAGTCAACTATGATGGCCCAATAATGATTTTAAAGGCCCTCCAGTGGTACGTCAAGGAGGTTTGTCTCTAAGAGTTTACAGGAAATCCAAGATGATGAAAAAGTGAGTTAACATACTGAACACCATTGACTGATATAGCCTACTCTCAAAACAGCTTTGCAGTTTAGCATATCAGATAGAGTGATGCTTGAGTTTTGGCTTTTGTGTGAATAGATGCAGTCCCAATACAATACTTTCCTTTTTCTTTATACAGTTTTGTAATTTTTTTCCCACTGTTGTTTCTGGTGGTGTCAAATTGTCTATGTATTGGTTTATCCTTTTGTTTCTCATTTATCATCTTTACACTTGAGTTGATCACAGCAGTTCTTTTCCAACTATAGCCGCATCCTGTGAGCGAGACAGCTGTGAAAGCAGTGAGGAATCTGTGCAACCGACAGAGAAAAAGGCTTGCTGCTAGTATCGTCAATTTTAACCAGATTTTCCAGGGATATTAGGGAGACAAAAGAAGTGACATCCCAATGTTTCACTGTTCAGATTCAGACTCAATAACTCTGATCTAAGATCCGTTTGAGAGAAGAAAAACAACAAGATCCTTTTGGATGGATCGTTTCCATCCATAGTAAGGTGACACTTTGGAGCCATACATTTGCATTCATTATTCTCTTTAGCATATTTGATCAAATAAACAGATATGATACGTTGTTTCGATACAAGCAAAAAAGTACAGTAACCTTATGGAGAGCGAGAGAGCGAGAGAGAGAGCTAGAAAGAGAGAGAGAGAGAGAGAGAGAGAGAGAGAGAGAGAGAGAGAGAGAGAGAGAGAGAGAGAGAGAGAGAGAGAGAGAGAGAGCGAGATGGAGGTTTTCTGAGTACTTTTCATAAACTGTATAGGTCTGGGTTGTGCAATTTCAACCCCATCATGTTCTATAATATAATTCACTCAAGATCATAGGGTGTGGTGCTTTGATTGGCAACTTCCCCAATGTTTTGGTACTATTACAGCCTATGTATGTTGACATCCATACCACCCACTAGTAGGGCAGACATTTGGGCCATAGACTATAAATTATGCAATTTGTCATCAGTCCTTTATCAGAGAACCTGGTAATATTGGCTGAATCCCAAATTGCACCCTAATCCCTATAACGTGTACCACTTTTGACCAGGGCCCATAGGGCTATGGTCAAAGGTTGTGCATTGTATAGGAAATAGTGTGCCGTTTGGGACAGATCCATAGTTGGATATTAAAACTCATAGAAATTCTGTGTTTGGCCCAGCAAACTATTTCCATTGGTATGCATACATAATGAATTCCATCAGATTTTTTAAAATGTACTGATTTACCACTCAATGTAAATGTTCTATATAGTCATAAGAAGTTATCACAATTGCTATATTTCTGAGCTTGGTATGTAGGTAACTAGGACTAGAACCTATCTATATTGAACCATACAGAACTAGATGTGTAATCCATATTTGAGGATGTAAATACCTTTCAATTGAGTTGCAAATACTATTTATTTCTCTTTCAAAATGAATAACAGACCTGTAGGGCAAGATAACAGCATAGATTTAATATGTGTATATTTTGTTGTTATTTTGTATCCATAACTTCAGTCCCCCCACCCCACCCCCCATTAGTAAATAACAGTAAGTGTCTTGATCAGCCAGACTCGGGCTGTGTCCCAAATGGCACTCTGTTCCCAACATAGTGCACTACTTTTGACCAGAACCCTATGGGCCCTGGTCACAAGTAGAGCACTATATAGGGAATAGGGTGTCATTTGGGACGCAAACCGAGAAACAGGAGACGCTCACGCAGCAGTGTTTCTTTCCACCCTGTAGACAGCGCCCGCCCTTCTGCCACCCATCCCTTATTTTATTCCATCCCATGTATAAAACACAATGTGGGAATAGGTTTGACAGACCTACCCCATCTAATATGCAACTATTTTTTTGCTCATAAGTTGCAAATGGCTTCATTAAAACAAAAGCACTACCATAGGGACCACATAAAACATGCGGCTGCTACCTAATATGGTATTTATGACCCGGCTAAATGTAGAGTGAATTAAACTTTAAAGGATTGCAGTCAGGTAGACTGCCGACGTTTGTAAAGGAATGTCCATTAACAAGATGAAAGAAGGAAGTGAAGGGGCATTCCCTGGTGATTGTGGGAATGTCAGTGTGCAGGGTGATTTCGGAGGGGCGTACTGGTACCTATTTTCACCTACTGCCGTATTTAACCTCTTAAGGATTGGACCCTTTTTTTCAATTCTCGCCTAAAATGACATACCCAAATCTAACTGCCTGTAGCTCAGGACCTGAAACAACGATATGCATTTTCTTGATACCATTTGAAAGGAAACACTTTGAAGTTTGTGGAAATGTGACATTAATGTAGGAGAATATAACACATTAGATCTGGTAAATGATAATTCAAACAAAAAACATGCGTTTTTTTATTTTATTTGGGTTCCATCATCTTTGAAATGGAAGAGAAAGGCCACAATATAATATTGCAGTTTAGGCGAATTTAGATTTTGACCACTAGATGTCAGCAGTGTGTGTACAAAGTTTCAGATTGATCCAGTGAAGCATTGCAATACTGGACTATTTTGTATCAAGTCTGCCCAAATGTACCGAATTGGTCAATTGATACATTTTCAAGTACATAACTATAGAGAACATACAAAAATGATATGGTAATAGAAAATGTAAGTTTACACACTCCCAGGAATGTCATACATGATGGATCATTAGCTTATACACTAACTTTCACACATCTAGATGGCCGGGCGGGGTGGGTGTGGGTCCCAGAGACAGCAAGGGTTCAAACTGTAGAACCCAGTTCCTACATTTGAATATAAAAATTGATTTTGTCAAACAAAACTAGACTACATTTTATCTCTGGGACCCTCAGGATGACAAATCAGAGCAAGCTTACTGAATGTAAGTACATTATTTACCTTCAGAGGTGAATGTATCAAACCAGTTGCCGTGATACGTTTTTTGTTGTTGTGCACTCTCCTCAAACAATAGCACGGTATTTTTTCACTGTAATAGCTACTGTAAATTGGACAGTGCAGTTATATTAACAAGAATTTAAGCTTTCTGCCCATATAAGTCATGTCTATGTCCTGGAAAGTTTGCTGTTACTTACAACAGTCATGCTAATCACATTAGCGCACGTTAGCTCAACTGTCCCGTGTACAGGCTGACAGGCCCACCTGCCCAGGAGTGGTGTGGTGCCCCTACCCACTTTATATATATAATGAAAATAATTCAGATATAGTACCGTCAAAAGTGACTTCTCTCTTTTTTGTGTGGTTTTTCGGTTTCTCTCTCTCTCTCTGCGAAAGTTTAAACTGTGGTAGAAAATAAATAAATTGGTATGTAATATAGAGGCATGGGGAGGTATTCTCTCTCTCTCTCTCTCTCTCTCTCTCTCTCTCTCTCTCTCTCTCTCTCTCTCTCTCTCTCTCTCTCTCTATCACTCCCCACCCTTCTCTCTCTCTCTCTATGTCAAACGGGAAGTGATGCAGAATTTATATTAGAACAGGTTGAGGTCTAGATAATCACGAGACATGCTTGGAACCAATTGTACATGAATCAACCCTGGATTTCCCAATGGAGAGGAGCATAGAGAGCTACAGTAGGCCCTCTCAGTGTTCATGCGAGCCAGTGGCACTGAATACCTAGGATACTATATGAACCTACCAGGTCCTTATGGCTGAGGTCTGCTAGGGCAGTATACGTGACAAATTCTATTAGCTTCCTGTGTTTATGTTGGAGGAATTAGTTATCGTTGATGGGTACACGATATTAGAGGTTGGTGGTTGTTTATCATAATTAAACTGTGATAGGTGTAACACGGTTGAGACCCATTTAAAAGGATCCTACTCAGGACGCAATCACATAACTAAATCTTATGTTATCTCAGTTGTATTCTGAAATCAACACCCCCCTCTCCAAAACACACAGACACACATGCAAACTCCTCCACCTTTTTTCAATTTAAGAGCTTCACAGATGGACAAGGTTTCGTTCCTGTTCGCGTGACCTTTGTTGAATGTAAAATTTTGTGACACAAAGTGGTAGGGGTTTCATATTTGTTTAGCGTTGACTGCATGGCTCTAGGCTTCTGTGCCTGCATAATGGCTCAGTTAGCAGCACCGGAGGCATCCCATTTGAGACAACCTGAGATCACCACTCTCCTGATTAATGCATAAGCCATGTGCTCGCTTTTCACAGATAGACAGGCAACAGTAACAGACTAGACACTTTGAAGAAAATAAACTCCTTCTCACTGACGGGGAAGACAAAGGCAGGGGTGGCCGTCTTCACCGATAGTCCTGGGGTATTAAGGAAGTCATATATTTACTGGTACAGTTACATGAGATATCAACTGCTTATCTATTCTACTGTAGGTAATGCCATAAAATAGTGGCATATTGATGAATTGAACAGATTGTAAGACACTTTTCCCATTGTACTATCCCATCCTAAGTGCTTAGAGGGGATATCACAACGTATGGAGACATTTCAGGCCGCAATTCCCACCACACATCAGTTTGTGGTCTAGTGGTAGAGTACATCTACAGGATGATATGATGTTATTTTTTTGCCTCTTGGCTATGTCCCAAATGGCACCCTATTCCCTTTATAGCACACTACTTTTGTCCAGGGCCAATAGGGCTCTGGTCAAAAGTAGTGCACTATATAGTGAAGAGGGTGCCATTTGTGACGTAGCCCTCTTCGCTCACAACATGTGCCCTGGGATCTGGGAAGTGACCACAACGAGTCATGGCAGGACCTCACAGTTGAAATATGGCTGTATGTGATCCTAAGGACAGATGTGATCTTCTTAAATCACTTCTTCATACTGGTATTAACTTCCCTGAAGAGTTGAAAAACATATGTTGGAATGAAATAATGGTTTTAACAGAAAGGTGCTTGCTGTTTTTAGAAACAGAACGGGCCCCTTTTTTAGTGAGTGCTAAAAAAGAACCACTTGCGTTGGCTACAGTGCTCCGACCAAAATGACTTGGATATGCACTGTATGCACTGAAGTTTATTACCGTGGCCAACCTCTATTATATAAATGTTTATTACATTACGCAAATAAGGTGCATGGTTAAATTACTCTTCTCAATCATAACATAATAATGAAAAAAACATATACATACACTTAACATGCAGCCATGCCGGTATACAAACTCTTTCTTATGTAAAATACATCCCTTTTCCCTCAGATATCTTCCTCCTCCTTAAGTGAACAAACTGTGTATCAATTCTTTAGTACGCCACTGGCTACATAGGTAAAGATGGGGACGTGTCGTGACAAGGGAAAGGCATCAACACAACAGAGGTACCTAAGGAGAGACAACCGACAACCTCTCTGAGGCTAAACGAAATGAGGCTTGTCAGGCAGCAGTTGGTGCTGTAATTATAATGGGTGCAGTGAATATCCAGGGGATTAGAGACGAGACACATAATGGAGGAAGCACTAAGAATTTGATAAGCCAAGCTGGGAAAATAGAGGAAAATAGAAAACATATTTTGTCAAAGTTGGCAGAACAGAACAACAGAAAGGTAGTAAAGAGTAAGACGTTGTTTGTGCTATCACGTTTTCCGATCTTCATTTCAGCACTACTGTATATTATTTTAGATTGGAAAAATACATTATTCTGATTATAAAAGTGCAGCATCTGATACTACGCCATATTTATTGGGAATGTTCGCATTGGTTCAAATGTATCTAGGTTAAATTCTCCCTTATAGTCCGCCACTCAACATAGAGAATACGCCACTGTCAATCCAATCTTTCTCCCCTGAAGTGTTAGATCAGGTGATTGTTATAAATAGGACAACCTTCCATCAACTCAGTTCAGTCGAGTTCCGTGACAGGATCAGAATGACTGATGACTGACTGTGATGTCACTCAAGATCACCATACGGTTGTTGAGGAACACGTGTTAGAAGGACTTCTGGATGCATGGCCTGAAGACACGAGAATGTGAGGAGATGGTATGCTTTCTTCAGGGTCATTTTGTGCAGGATTGGCAAAGGTCAACCAGGCCAATAGGCTGTAGGCAAATTAGGTATTGTACTGTTTGTCTAAAACAGCTGGAAAATGACATGTAGGGTATATATACAGGCAATAAGATGTTCAGCTTTTCAGGTACCTATCTAAAAATAAATGAAACACTTAGGGCCAGTTTCCCGGACACAGATTAAACCTAGTCCTGGAATTAAAATCCCTTTCAATTAGAATTCTACAGTGATCATGATTTTTTGTCCAGGAGTAGGGTTAACCTGGGTCCTGGTAACCAGCCCTAAGGGTTAGCCTGTCTGATCATAGAGCTGGTAAACCTTACTTACTTCTCCCTCCCAGGTGGAAAAACTCTCAATAAATAAATGTCAAATTTTAAACTTCATAGCAGGAAGCCATGGTGATCAAAGACTAAGGCTGTTTGAACTCAGGACCAATTATAATAGGAGTAGTTACAGTTTGGAAATTCAAATATTTATCAAGAAGTAATCCTGACGCCGTATCAGTTTCATAACTTGGGCAGTTTTGAGAAAAAGGTTTTGATCAATCTGACAGTTTCCTATACATAACGGTGGTGGATGTGAACACACGCAGCTCCAATGCGGCCTCATGTGCAGTTGATTAGAGGGCCAAAGTGTTTATTGAGCATCCAGATGAATTTAACATGGCACCACACATTGAAAGGCTTTGACAAGTCATGGTTCAATCCCACACACACACTCTGTTCCTTTGAGGCGATGAGACAAAATGTCAAACACTTAGATAAGGCCAAGTAAACATCAGTTCCGTTGTTGCTTTTAAGCATTTGACTGAAACATTGTCCAGTAGACCAATTTCTACAGTTGTACAGCACCGCCTTCTATTCTGTTCCCTCTGTGTTCAAAGGTTCTATTGGTCCATTCTATTAGTTCCATTCTTCCCCATTGGTCTAAATGATGTCCTGCACATTTAGTCCAATCAGTCCGGGTTAAGGAAAGTGATGCTGTGAAAGGTTAACTACAATGTGGCAGTCAGGTCATGTCAGTTAAAAAGCATAGATATAGATGCAGATAGATATATACTGTAAATCTATAGATCAGCATTTAGTCTGACATGTTCCTGTGATTGTTAATCTAGAAACCTATAGATCTACCTGAATAGTTTCCTACTACCACTAAAGCCTTGCTGCTTGGTATGCAATGCAAATTCTTCTGCTTCTCTCCCCTTGTGTGGACTTGGGCAGATGTTCCCAATACCGAGATCAATGAGGGGTACATTTCAGTGCCTTTGTTCCCTTCTGTTCTCTCAAACAAGGACGCCATTTGTGCAATAATTCAACAAAGTAACACAAATGGCGTGTACGCGACCACGTGCTGCCCCGGTTGAAGCCCTGTGTGTGATGCCACTGACAGATACACAGAGAGAGAGGTTTAAACAATGCCACAGTCAGTCCTACAGGAGGGGTGTGTGTGTGTCTGTGTGTGCCTGTGCGTGCGCGTGTGTGAGAAGAATGGGAACCAAACGCCACCACCGTTACCATCGCCACATCACTCAACTCCCATCCTCTCCTCTTCAGTCCCTCAGATAGCTACGGCCTCTTTGATCTGGCCTGGCATTCCATCAAGTGCCCACAGATAAAAGACAATGGGCTAATCCATCCCGCCATCTGAAATGTATCATTGTAAAGTATCTCAATTTGCTACATAATCTACTCCCTTTTATCAGATTAAATAGATTTTTTTTCAAGCTTTGCCTGGTTGGTGTCAGCGACTGAGGCGAGTGAGCCTCTCTCTCTGATCCTAATAATATTACAGTCAGTAGGCCTCTTTTCAATTTGGTGGCTGTGAAAACCTCTCCCCTTTACAATCATTGTAAAGATTTTCTGTTTTTTGTTGTTTATTTTGCATGGTGTTTTTTTGTGTGGGTTGTTGGCAAAATAAAATGTGTTGTTGACAGCACGATGAACTGATAAAGGACGCAGACTTACTTATAATGCATATGTAGCTATCAACAAAGAATTGCCACCTACAGTATGTGTAGATTTTCTGTACATTACCAATATAACATGTTATTTGATAGACGTTGATAGATGCACAAAAGATGCAGGGCAAATCTGATACTAATTTGATATTATAAGGAAGTTGAAACAGTCTAAACATTCCAACACACTGAGGTTTGTAAAGCAAATGGTAAACAACCATGATGCTCCTCTCCTCCCCTCACGTCTAACCCTAACCCTGATGGCTTCATATCTAATAACATCATTCATCTCTACGTGCCGGCATTTGGTGACACTGATTCATGGCACTCACATGCAGGTCATCTGTTAAATGAGATTTCCGAGATGGGACAATGTCACTGACCGCTGCTTTGTCCATCTCACCGCCGAGCCCTGACCTCTGACTCAGGATACTGCTCAACCACTGTCACCGAGACCATTGTCAGTCAGGTTCCCTCAATGGATCTCTGTCAACCATGTTTAAACTGGGGAGACACAATATGGGGGAAGCGCTGCCTGTCCAACCTCCTGAGGCTCAAGATGGTATAAAATAGGAGTGGCGCAGTGACAGTGACAACACATGAAATATACATTTCAAGAATGTATACTAGACATGTTCTTTCAAACAAATGTATTCACTGGATGATAGTTCACTGGCTAATTGTGCGGGTAATATAATACAGGAAATAGCATTTAAGTGAAGAACTTGGTCATGCTCACCCCACTTAGCAGCATATCATATTCCAGGGCTGGAATACCACTAGCTTCAAGATACTCTTTTTTCACTTACCTCGTAAGTTCTGAGTATTGTACTAGTATACAGCTGGACGTATGTATAGCGTTCATGAGACTCAGGATAGGATATTGTCAACCAGGACTGCTGATCCTGAACTGAGCTGGGCTCTCCTAGGGCCGGTCTGTCTTCTACAGCCTTCTACAGCCCTAGATAATGAACCATCTGTGTATGGAAGGGCCTTTAATGCATATAGACTATATATACAGCCACAGTACAGCTGTTTCTCCACGTATTCTGTATGTACTGTATAGTCAATAATTGATTCTCCAGCCCACTTCAGTGGTTAGAGTAGCACTACTTGTTTCAGCACAGAGGGGGATGGATGCTTTGCTCGGTGTGTCGTGTACTGGGTGTGTGTGTGGGTGTGTGTGTGAGTAAAAGAGAGAGAGAGCGTACTGTGCACATTCACTTCACATGAGACGTACCAGATCGCATTATTATGCCTGATCATTGTCAACCAACTGCTTTGTGGATTCTTTCTTTGAGGAGAAAAAATAAGAAATGTGTATTCAGGCATTTGAAAAATGTCAGACTCGGCCTTAGTGATTTTTCGTAGAGCATAGTTATTATCCACACATGTTAGGAGAATAATATACATGTTTCTGTAGTAGACCCTTTCTGGTTGATTCTGTATCTGATCTTTCTTTCTACAGTAGCTATAATTGTCACTCAATATGCTGACATGCGTCGTCAGGTAGATTTGAAGGGTGCCAACTAAAGACTGCGTGTGTGTGTTTTCAGATCATCCGGGTGTCCGACGAGACGAGGATCGAGCGAGCCGTGTTCGGGAAAGCATAACCCAATCAGGGAAGTATGCTGTTCGTCGCGGGGGTGGCCCTCGCTGCGGAGCGCTGCACGGCAGAGCGGAGTGGAGTGGAGCACAGTGCCAAGCGAACACTAAGGCTAAATATTTGTATCTCAGTGGTAGACTTGCATTACTGAGGTCAGGCGTCTGGAATCTTCTCATTGTTTATAAACCGCTGTTGTTACAGTTGGGCTTTTGGAAAAAGCGCTATGAGAGACCAGAGGACTCCCAGAGGGAGAGAGAAAAATTAAGAACATAAAATATAGAAGTGTGAACTACAGTGAGAGGAGTAGTGAAATATGCACACCTTTACAAGACCAAGCTAGTCATAAGAAAGCCTAATCATATATCATGATGACAAATAAGAACAACATGAGAAAAGAAAAGAAAGGAAGAGAAAACAATAGAGAGAGAACAGAAATATGCACAGCTTTTCTTTCCTCCAGAACAAGCTATAGTCGTAAGTAATCATATGCTACAACGACAAATCACATCTCTGGCAATCGTAGGTTGAGTCGAGATTAAACTGTGGATTATTATTACTGGAAATAATACCGTAGACATATATTTGACTTATCCATTCTAGGTACAGAGTTGTAAGGAGCAAGCTTTAAGTTATCATCTATTAACACCGATCAAGTACAACATCCAAGGTATGTTTGACTCCTCCTCCCTGCCGTCTAGGAGAGTTGAGTTGTAAGCGGTATAAGCAAGTATCCAGTTAAGTAATTATAAGCCATAATGAAAAATTATACCTATAAGAAACTAAATTGAAGATTATGACTGAAAGGGATAACTGTTTTTGACTCATTCTCTCTCTCCCTTGTAGGAATAGAGTTGTGAGGCCAGGCATTATGCAGGGTGTTATGAATTGTCATGTTTGATTGGGGGTTATTAGCTCTGTCTGTATTGTTCCTGTATGTAAACAGACTACTCAGGTAATGCTGTGATAATCGCTCTGGAAGCCCCCATCTGCTCTAGGGGGGAAGGATGGGTAAGGGATGGAGGGAGGTGCCCTCATTTCACATCCATTTTCCCAGGTGCTGATGGGACGCCAGGGGGGCCAAAGTGCTCTGTTTCATTTACCTAGAGAACCTCTAATCTGCATCCCAAATGGCACCCCTATTCCCTATGTAGTGTGCTACTTTTGACCAGGGTCCATAGGGCTCTGGTCAAAAGTAGTGCACTATATAGATAACAGGGTGCCATTTGGGACGCAACAATGCTCTGCTCTACATATTCACAACCATGATGTGTCTGCTTGTATTGGTTAATGAGAGGAACCCAGCTGCTGCTGAATCAAGCCATCCACACTGCCACGCACTTGAGCAATACATTTGTATATTGGCTGAATACCAACCAACCTGACTATAGTAGGCTCAGGCTGGTACAATGGGTTCGTTGCTCAGGTGGTGTTAAGAATACCAGTGAAGATAAGTAAACAACTTGGCTATTATATTTGGGACTTGGATATCATCCAGGGCATATTCATCAGGCACCAAACGGGGAAAAAACAGATTGAAACAGGGAGGGACTACCTGAATTTGTCCAAAAAGAAAAACTAATTTTCATTTTCCATTGCAAAACATTTTGCTACAATTAGCCACGGTGTGCCCTAATGAATACTATCCAGGATGTTATTGTTGGTTGGATGAAGGATAGATTGGGTGTGTCATAGCGGGACGGGGTCGGTCTGTTTCCTGCAGAACTGTTTCTGAGAGGCGATTCTCTGTGGTTGTAATTACAAGTCATTAATTGATAAGGTGGGAAAACTGCATTGATCGGGTGTCAGCCTATAAGAGAACAGCACCTCAGCACTAATTACCCTTCCGTTCTGCCATGTCTGGTTTGGTTGCATCCACTGATTAAATGCGTCCCAAATGGCACCCTATTCCCTATTTAGTGCACTACTTTTGACCAGACCCATATGGGCCCTGGTCAAAAGTAGTGCACTGTATAGGGAATAGGGTGCCATTTGGGATACATTCTTGGTGTACGGCCATCCAATAGCATACACGCCAACCCTGCAATTATAGTCTACCTGCAAGATCTATAAGATGATCTACATCCTGTTTTTTTCATGCTTTAGACTAATAGACTCTCTGGTAGTATGATTAAGCAAAATATATATTAAAGATATCCAAGTGCTAATGATTTACTTTGACATAATGCATTTATTATGCATCTAAAAGCATTTTATGCACGTGTTATAACAGGTCCTAACTGCATTATTAAAGGTTAATTAAATATATCCATAGCATATCCATATAGTGCATTCATGTCATGCTATGCAAAAGCTCATATTTAGGTATCTTAATAGATGCATCATTACAATGACAGCGTAGTGTCATCATTAAGGCTGTTCTCAAAAGTGTGCTTCTGCCATACCAGTGTTAGTGACTATACCTAAAGGCCAAACCACTTTTGAAAATTATGCTGATATATCAACTGTACCATTGCCCCATTTCCCCCATTGGCCTGTATAGGCCCATGACTTACCTTCTTCTTCTCGCTGATGTCAATGGTGCATGAATATCCACACAGGGTTGAATCCTCAGGGCAAATTTTACGGATCAAATCGTGTAGTTGAGGGTCATAACTCTTTGGTAACTCATTAACAGCCCTCCTCCACATCACAATTAAGTTGGCCATACTGGTTTATAATGCAAACATGAAAGGTATATTAATGAATTGTCTGAAGTCAAAGTAAAGTCAAATATATTTTCCCATTGATAAAGCATTTATAGCTAAGTACTTCATGGTATTTAACTGTACAGTTTGCCACTCTGATCTATAACATCAACATTAAAGGTCTATGTAAGCAGTCAATGTACTGTCATTTATATTTTCCCATTCATAAAGCAATTATAAAGCATCTATAAACATGCCCCGCATCTATAAACATGCCCCACTGGACACAACACAAATATTTTATTTAAATATTCCAGTTGCAGCACAGAAAACAATTGCTGAGGACATCGCCAAAGAATCCTACTATTTACATTTTTAAGTTGGACTTTTCTGGAATAGATTTAACAAAGATTCATATTCAAAGCATTCAGATTCAATTCCTAATTTCAGACTCATAGCAATAACTATTTGAGTGAGTAAAACGAATTAACACAGGGTGGTAAAGCTAGATGGCATTTCCCCCTTATTCACTTATGTAGCCTAGCTAGCTAGCTAGCAAACAGCTAGCTAAGCCCCTGGCAATGTCAACACGTTTTCCAAATTGGTGAATAAATGTTACAAAATCGTCATAAAACTCATAAAACATGTAGTTAACAATAGTAGCTATGTCACTATTTTAAGACTTACAGTGAGGGAAAAAAGTATTTGATCCCCTGCTGATTTTGTACGTTTGCCCACTGACAAAGAAATGATCAGTCTATCATTTTAATGGTAGGTTTATTTGAACATTGAGAGACAGAATAACAAAAAAAAAATCCAGAAAAACGCATGTCAAAAATGTTAGAAATTGATTTGCATTTTAATGAGGGAATAAGTGTTTGACCCCCTCTCAATCAGAAAGATTTCTGGCTCCCAGTTGTCTTTTATACAGGTAACGAGCTGAGATTAGGAGCACACTCTTAAAGGGAGTGCTCCTAATCTAATGTACATTGTACTTTTTCGCGTTACGAACCTTTACCAACAGGACACATTCATATACTTATGCTGACTTCACATGCTCATGGGAAGTTGGAAACTAGGAAGTGGGATGTTGTAAATCCGACATGATTGTGTTCAAGTCCTTTTGAAGTCGGAACAATTCTTCAACCAATAAGATTTTAGCTAGCTTCATAAGCTTGCTAACATTGCTAATAATTAAGTTAGCAGCTTGCTATATGATCAGACTAGCTAAGTTATCCATATTTTGTAGTTGTCAAAAACAGATTTGTTGTCATCATTTGGTTGAAAAGGTAAAAGGTCAGTGGTGAAACATCACAGCTCTGCATATCGGGTAACAAAATGTTATTTGAGTTTCCCACTTGTAATTCCAACTTGGAGGGTATTCAAGTGAAATTTCCCACTAGGAATTAGGAGCTTCCGATAACTCCGATAGCACGTGAATGCGGCAAGAAATATCATGAAGTTCTTTCTATTTTCACTACACAGGAGGAGAATGTGAGACATGAGAGGTCAGTGAAATGTCACTTCCGGGGTGACCTCTCGCTTCGACATAAATCATTTAAAAAAAACTAATTAAACATTTAGTTGACCTTTTTGTTAACTATTTCATGACTGACATTGTACATTTGCACATTTAACTAAAATAACCAAAATAGCAGCCAGAAGAACA
>NW_028157372.1:0-57681 GCF_964263955.1 Coregonus lavaretus
CCAAAACTAAGGACTAATTAGCCTACTCTGTTGTTTAGGATTTTGTTGTCATGGAGGACTGATTGGGCTCATTTCTTCCAGTTGGAAAATAAATCTTCCAGTTGAAAAATAAAATGCTGCTCTCATTGAATGTTATGCTTTGAGCACTACCGAAAAGTGCTATTTGCATTTACTATAGGCCTATTGTTTACCTTGTAGTTGGTGACACTTTAATATCTTGATTATTTGCAGCTGTTTAAGTCTATCAGAAGCAGCAGTGTGATTCACATCAATGTAGATATCAATAATAATATCTAAATGAGAGAGTAACGGTGTGATTCACATCAATGTAGATATCAATAATAATATCTAAATGAGAGAGCAGCAGTGTGATTCACATCAATACGCTACGTAGATGATCAACAATAAGTGATATCTGTATCTGATTGGTGGTCACCATTTGGTGTGTCATCATAGTGGTCTCTGATTGGTGGTCATCATTTGGTGTGTCATCATAGTGGTCTCTGATTGGTGGTCATCATTTGGTGTGTCATCATAGTGGTCTCTGATTGGTGGTCACCATTTGGTGTGTCATCATAGTGGTCTCTGATTGGTGGTCATCATTTGGTGTGTCATCATAGTGGTCTCCGACTTGTGGTCAGACTCGTTCAGGCAGAATTTGTTTTAACTTGCTCATTTTTTCAACACTGATTTGAATGTCATTGAGAAAACAGAAAGGTGTCAAATATTTTTTTTCCGCAAACATCCTTTCTGAATTTAAAAGTAATCGTAGAAGTAATCATCTAGTTTTTCAAAAGTATCTGTAATCAGATTTTTTTTTAATGCTGGTAAAGTAAAAGATTACAGTTCCAGTTTTTATTTTACATCTGTTACATCCATTACACCCCAGTCCTGCTTCTAGTTTGTTTAAAGTGGGTCGTTATTGTAAAAGAGAAAGTTCTCGATGACTTCCTGGTTAAATAAAGGCTAACTCGATGACCTAACAGTATATCCCCTCCCCTCTCTGTCCTCCCTGTAGGAGTCGGAGCGTCTGGAGGTGGTGAACTCTGACCTGAAGGCCCAGATCGAGGAGCTGAGGATGGAGAGACAGCAGCTGATGGTGATGCTCAACCTCCACCGCCCCACCTGCATCGTCCGCACCGACAGCGTCAACACCCCCGAGAGCGAGGCCAACCCCCTGCTCCAACACCTGGCCGCCGAAAAGCTGGAGGCCTCCAAGTGAAACCGCAGAGGTAAAGTGAAACCGAAGGGCGGGAAGGAAGGAATCAGCCGGAAAAAACAACTGTCATCATGATCACGAAAGATTTTTTTAAAAATCACCTGATGCTTTTGTTGTTGAAGCACTTATGTACTGTCTTGAGCTCCATGCTAGAGACTTTTGGAGACTCTTGTCTGTCTTTTCCCAAAGACCCGGGGTTGTTAGGGTTCCGTTGCCTTGGTAACACCTTGGTAACATTACCTGAGCGGGTTCTGAGGGAAGAGGGAGGAGCCTAATGCCCAACCCAGTTATCTCAGCATCAATAATAAGTGTTGTTTGTTTTTGAAACCCAGTCAGTGCCTCACAGTTTACTTACTGCGACCAACCATCATTACAATAAAGGGACAGATGGAAGACGTTAGTGGAAACTTTTAACGTTGAAGAGGAAACACTAAGGTTAATCACTATGGTGCTCTGTTACCGCCATTTACTGGCACTGAGACAAAACAAAGGGGTTGTTGTTGTTGTTGTTGTGATATTCTAAACATGTATAACGGTAGAGGCCCACAGGTGTAGCCAGCCAGAGTACTGTGTACCATGTTGAAATATACAGGTGAAGTAGTATTCTAGGATCTGTCCATTACATGCATTCAATGTATATACCAAGTCGTTTTAGTTTTTTTGTATTTTATATTATAATGCTAATTGTTTTTATATTCTCTGCCTTGACGATGGAAGTATCCGGTTGATCCGACTTGAGGTGACGCTGGCGTCATAAATAAAAGCACATAAAAACTATATGAAATAATGTTTACACTCCTGTTGTTATAAAAAGGCAATGTTAATTCAAATGTCTGTCTTTCAATGTACTTATTTTATACCCCTTTATATATATATATACATATATATTGTGTATGAAATGCCCTGTATTGTTGTAATCACTTGATGTGATTTTGCATTTTACATCAGTGTCTGTCCAGTTGTATTTTTCAATATTAAAGGCCCTGTGCAGTCAAAAAAGTGATTTTCCTGTGTTTAATATATATTTCCACACTATGAGGCTGGAATAATACTGTTCCAAACCAGTCCTAGCGAAATTCTTGCTTGAGAAATTGCTCTTTGCTAAGAAGCTATTTTTGTTTATTTTTGACCGCAGTAAGGTCCTTAATTGTTACCCAGAAATGTCCACACGCCCCCTACTTACTTTCCACACGGCCACTACTTTCCTTTCAACACACCCACTCACCCATACTCTGGTCGCCATATTGATATGCAGCTACCCCCTTCTCGAAAAAGCTCTACCAGAGATTTGGATATAATGACGAGATACTCTAGATGACCAAAAGTATGTGGACACCTGTTCGTCGAACATCTCATTCCAAAATCATGGGGCATTAATATGGAGTTGGTCCCCCCCCTTTGCTGCTATAACAGCCTCCACTCTTCTGGGAAGGCTTTCCACTAGATGATGGAACATTGCTGGGGGGACTTGCTTCCATTCAGCCACAAGAGCATTAGTGAGGTCGGGCACTGATGTTGGGCGATTAAGCCTGGCTTGCAGTCGGCGTTCCAATTCATCCCAAAGGTGTTCAATGGGGTTGAGGTCAAGGTTCTGTGCAGGCTAGTCAAGTTCTTCCACACCAATCTCGACAAACCATTTCTGTATGGACCTTGCTTTGTTCACAGGGGCATTGTCATGCTGAAACAGGAAAGGGCCTTCCCCAAACTGTTACCACAGAATGTCATTTTATGCTGTAGCATTAAGATTTCCCTTCACTTGAACTAAGAGGCCTAGCCCGAACCATGAAAAACAGCCCCAGATTGTTATTCATCCTCCACCAAACTTTATAGTTGTCAGCATGCATTGGGGCAGGTAGCGTTCACCTGGCATCCCGCAAACCCAGATTCGTCCCTCGGACTGCCAGATGGTGAAGCGTGATTCATCACTCCAGAGAACGCGTTTCCACTGCTCCAGAGTCCAATGGAGGCAAGCTTTACACCACTCCAGCCGACGCTTGGCATTGCGCATGATGATCTTAGGCTTGTGTGCGGCTGCTCGGCCATGGAAACCCATTTCATGAAGCTCCCGACTAACAGTTATTGTGCTGACGTTGCTTCCAGAGGCAATTTGGAACTCGGTAGTGAGTGTTGCGACCAAGGACAGACGATTTTTACGCGCTACGCGCTTCAGCACTCGGCGGTCCCGTTCTGTGAGATTGTGTGGCCTACCACTTCACGGCTGAGCCGTTGTTGCTCCTAGACGTTTCCACTTCACAATAACAGCATTTACAGTTGACCGGGGCAGCTCTAGCAGGGCAGAAATTTGACGAACTGACTTGTTGGAAAGGTGGCATCCTATGACGGTGCCACGCTGAAAGTCACTGAGCTCTTCAGTAAGGCCATTCTACTGCCAATGTTTGTCTATGGAGATTGCATGGCTGTGTGCTCGATTTTATACACCTGACAACAACGGGTGTGGCTGAAATAGCCGAATCCACTAATTTGAAGGGGTGTCCACATACTGCTGTATATATAGTGTCCTATATCTCCACCCTAACAATGGGATTCGTAGTCCACTGAGCAGACCCGCCGATTCCTCTCTTTGGATACAACTCGTTATTTTAATACTGTTTTGAATATTCGATGAGGGGTGTTGACGTCAACCACCTGTATTCAATGGAGAGAGAGATGCTATGCTACAAGCCTCATGTCATGAATATGCATAGCCATCTCGCGACAACTCCCATGTAGTTTTTCCCCCTCCAAAGTTACCGGGATGTCACGTGATCTACTTATATCGGTGCACTTGTAACAACATAAGCATAGACATAGACGTATTTTTGTAGGCACTAACTCCACCCTGGTTCGTTGGACAAAGCCTATGGCGAAAATGAATTTGTTTTTTGTAAGATTTTTATACGTTTTGTTCTATGAGATCATATTCACCAGCTAACGTCGCTTTTAGTGAATTTTGAAGAATGTATGTAATTAGAAAAGCATGTAAAGGCTTCATAATTCATAAAGGTCATGTTAACTGACTGCTATTATCTCATAGAACAAACCGTATTAGATCTAAGCCTGTGTTAACCTCAGACATTATTTTCGGCGTTTATTCCAAAATCCTATTCTTTCGCTATTCATTTTTCCGAAGGGATGGCTGAACGATCCAGAGGTAGCTCATTTCCGGGTTTTAGGACTACAAGGTGGCGAGCTCTATTACGAAATTTCTGCCGTGTTCAAAACAACTCGGAACTAGTAAATCTCCGACCTCCGATTACAGTTGTTAATGACAACTGGGAACTCGGAAAAACACGACCTCCGACTGGGAAAAATAGTTTCGAATAGTCATCCAACTCGGAATTCCAAATCGGGAACTCGGCCCCTTTCTAGAGCTCCTACTTTCCGACCTGAAAATCACTGACGTAATGATTTGAGCTCGTATTTTTCCGAGTTAACAGTTGTCCTGAACGCACCATTCTATTCGCTCTAATAAACCTCACGTAGCAAATAAGCCATTCAATTTTTTGTTGACCAAATTCGACACTCATTGACCTCCATACAAAACTCCTTGCTTGGTGAGCGAAAGAAACAAAACATCGCCACCTGCTGGAGAAGGCCCAGTTATCCCTCGCTTCGCCGCCGCTTCTTCTTCTTCTTCTTCTTCTTCTTCTTCTTCTTCTTCTTCTTCTTCTTCTTCCAGGTTTTATTGGCAGACTACATCCAAAAAATGGAGATACCTAATTTCCAGTTTCTTATTTTTTGTTGTTGTTGTTGTTGTTAGTCCTGTACAATTAATCACCTGCGCAATAAACACAACAAAATCAACCTTCTTCACGATGAGTGTTTCAGGACCTCTCAACTGACTGAAATCCACATCCTGTTGGGCATCCACTGCCATGGCCTCATCTGCCTCTGTATAGGAGACCTTCTCGAAAGCCCTGATCCTTCCTACTTTGCCCTCCTTCACACTAACAGGACACTCAGAGAAGTCGTGATTCCCATCACAATTGCAACACTGTGCATCCTCAGACTCTTCAACAGTGATATTTAGTTTGCAAACACTTGACACGTGACCAAACTTTTTACGTTTATGACATTGAAGTGGCTTTTGTACATACAATGTCATAAGCGACCGTGAATCAACTATTCCTGGCATATTCATCTTAAACCATGAAACCTCAATCTCCATCGAGACGCCAGATATGACACCTTTTAATCGGTGCCCTACTCCGATAATCATAGCATTCCACCTCATGTGTCGATAATTTGTACATCCACAGTGCTTTCTCCATTTGTTCTTTTGACACACATGAAATCAACATCATACCACTCCTGGTCACTCTGACTGACTCCACTGTTAACCAATCAGGTGAGGAGCAGATGCTTTGTTGAAAATCTTCCTTCATGAAACATAGTTCTGCCTGTCATTTGTTTTGGGCAAGCAAAACCAAAAAAAATCATCGCTGTGTCTGGTTTTCCAATTCTATATGATGTCTTGCTAGAATACAGAGACCAAACCAGAAGGTCAATAGCATGTAGGACGATTGCAGAGATTGTTGGTGTTGATGGTGGGTGAAGAGATATTTGCACAACAATGTTTGCTTGTGCTGCTAGCTAGCTACGAACCTCAATTAATCTAAATCCAAACTTCAAAACTATGATCCCATGTAATATGCTACCAATTGGATTATGGTATTTTAACGTTATGATTGTCATATATCATAGTTTATAGCTCTTTCATTATACCAGTGTCATGACATTGAAGATTATAGCTCACTTCCTGTAAAATACATAGGCCTACATATACAATGCACATGAATGGGTACTTTGGGTAAAGGAAATTGTGGCTTTGACTTGCAAACATTGTTGTGCAAATCTCTCTTCACCCACCATCAGCACCAACAATCTCTTCAGTCCTCTTCCGCGCCATTGACCTTCTGATTTCATCTCTGTATTCTACAATCATTCTCAGCAAATAAACAAGGTAGAATTTCAACGCTCCCCACAGCACATTATTTTCCTTTTTAAAATGTTTTATTAGCCTACAAAGGGTCAGCTCCTTATTTCCATGTACAGTACTGTACCTAGAATACAAGGGTTGGATTTGCACTAATCCATTTCAAGTCAGGAAAATCATGTAGAAAATCTGTCTTATGGTTAGTCTCATATACATTATGTACTGGTATCATTGTTGGCTGGGCTCCCCGCTTGTGCCATCAAACCCCAGCAACTTATCCAGAACGCTGCAGCCCGCCTGGTGTTCAACCTTCCCAAGTTCTCTCACGTCACCCCGCTCCTCCGCACACTCCACTGGCTTCCAGACGAAGCTCGCATCCACTACAAGACCATGGTGCTTACCTACAGAGCAGCAAGAGGAACTGCCCCTCCCTACCTTCAGGCTATGCTCAAACCCTACACCCCAACCCGAGCACTCTGTTCTGCCACCTCTGGTCTCTTGGCCCTCCTACCCCTATGGGAAGGGCAGCTCCCACTCAGTAATCATGACGTCAGTAATCATGACGTCAGTAATCATGACGTCAGTAATCGTCAGGTCGGAAAGTTGGAGCTCTAGAAAGTTTCCGAGTTGGATGAACATTCAAAACGATTTTTCCCAGTCTGAGCTTGTTTTTTCCAGAGTTCCCAGTTGTCTTGAATGCACTGAAGTTGGAAGTCGGAGATTTCCGAGTTCCCAGTTGCTTTGAATGCGGCAATACAATACATACCATACTGGGTCACCCATAACAACTGGACAGGCTTTCAGCATTGAAGTGCTACAGCTAGAAAAATGTGAACACCGGCTGCAATTCCACATGCCACCACAACAGGTCGCTGTAGAATAGTATAAACCGTGTGACGCGTTGCATGACGTCACGAATTTAACTTCAAATGCCCTAAAAATCCTCTCATCTCTCGCCGGGTGCAGTGGCGTGCGCCTGTAATCCAAGTTGCTGGGAGGCTTAGGCTGGCGGATCGTTTGAGCTCAGGAGTTCTGAGCTCCAGTGGACTATGCCGATCGGGTGTCCGCACTAAGTTCGGTATCGATATGGTGCTCCTGGGGGAGCCCGGGACCACCAGGTCGTCTAAGGAGGGGTGCACCGGCCCAGGTCGGAAACGGAGCAGGCCAAAGCCCCCGTGCCGCTCAGTAGTGGGATCGCGCCTGTGAATAGACGCTGTAGTGCAGCCTGAGCAATACAGCGGGACCCAGTCTTTTTCAGCTGTATTTTATGTTACAACATTTTTTTGGTTTATATTCCTTTTGTAAATCCCGTTCGATGTTTTTTTTCTTCTAACTTGAACATGTGTAAAGGAAATGTAGACGTGTCCAGAACTGTCCATAAAACGTGTGTGAAACGTTGGTGATATTATTTACCAATGTCTGTAGTATAATCCATGAACTGTAATTGTTTTCTGTTTTGTTTCAACTCACTAAACTACTGAAATAAATGTTTCTTTATGGAAAGACGCCGCTAACACGGACTTCTATATCGCCTCCTACTGGAGTAAAGGTGAAATAATCAGTATTATTTAGAAGCGTTACTTAAAATGTCCAACAGGGGCCGCTCTTTGACCGTCGACTGGTAGAGACTTCTATGTGTGGGTTTTGGCGGCTGATGGTGTATCACAACATGTTTTTTGATTGGTTATTGAACTATCCATACGTGATGTATAGCCCCTCCCCCCTTGTGGACAATGATGGGATTCGATTAATCTGTCCAGGATGTCATGTAAAAATCTCCCCAGCGTGAAATAGTTCCCCAATCGTTCTGATTGTGACGTCATGCTACACCCGGGTAGGGGTGTTTTGCACCCACCGGGTGAAAGTTGATTGCATTAGTTTTGGAACCGGGCTGCCTCCCAGGCATGTGTCAAAGAACACTGGGGTCAAGTACAGTAGCTTACAATCAGAGAGCTGTATGCCAGACTAAGTTCTGGAGGTGGAATGGAAGTGAATGAGGGAGATTTAAGTGAGCCCAAGCTTTGTATCGATGGACATGGTTATGAGAAAGCTCAGTTTGGTCAAAAGTAGTTACTTTCCCTATGGGCCCCGGTCAAAAGTAGTTACTTTCCCTATGGGCCCTGGTCAAAAGTAGTTACTTTCCTTATGGGCCCTGGTCAAAAGTAGTTACTTTCCCTGGTCAAAAGTAGTTACTTTCCCTGGTCGTAGTGCATTATTAAAAAGACGTCAATGCAAATATTTGATTAGCAGTTCAGGAGTCTTATGGCTTGGGGGTAGAAGCTGTTAAGAAGCCTTTTGGACCTAGATTTGGCGCTCCGGTACCGCTTGCCGTGCGGTAGCGGAGAGAACAGTCTATAACTAGGGTGGCCGGAGTCTTTAACAATTTTTAGGGCCTTCCTCTGACACCACCAGGTATAGAGGTCCTGGATGGCAGGAAGCTTGGCCCCAGTGATGTACTGGGCCGTACGCACTACCCTTTGTAGCGCTTTGTGGTCGGAGGCCGAGCAGTTGCCATACCAGGCGGTGATGCAACCAGTCAGGATGCTCTCGATGGTGCAGCTGTATAACTTTTTGAGGATCTGAGGACCCATGCCAAATCTTTTCAGTCTCCAGAGGGGGAATAGGCTTTGCCGTGCCCTCTTCACAACTGTCTTGGTGTGTTTGGACCATGATAGTTTGTTGGTGATGTGGACACCAAGGAATTTGAAGCTCTCAACCTGCTCCACTACAGCCCCGTCGATGAGAATGGGGGCGTGCTCGGTCCTCCTTTTCCTGTAGTCCACAATCATCTCCTTTGTTGAGGGAGAGGTTGTTATCCTGGCACCACACGGCCAGGTCTCTGACCTCCTCCCTATAGGCTGTCTCATCTTTGTCAGTGATTAGGACTACCACTGTTGTGTTGTTGGCAAACTTAATGATGGTGTTGGAGTCGTGCTTGGCCATGCAGTTATGGGTGTACAGGAGATGACTGAGCACGCACCCCTGAGGGGCCCCCGTGTTGAGGATCAGCGTGGCAGATGTGTTGTTACCTACCCTTACCACCTGGGGGGCTGCACGTCAGGAAGTCCAGGATCCAGTTGCAGAGGGAGGTGTTTAGTCCCAAGGTCCTTAGCTTAGTGATGAGCTTTGAGGGCACTATGGTGTTGAACGCTGAGCTGTAGTCAATGAATAGCATTCTCATGTAGGTGTTCCTCTTGTCCAGGTGGGAAAGGGCAGTGTGGAGTGCAATAGAGATTGTATCATCTGTGGATCTGTTGGGGCGGTATGCAAATTGGAGTGGGTCTAGAGTTTCTGGGATAATGGTGTTGATGTGAGCCATCACCAGCCTTTTAAAGCACTTCATGTCTAGAGACGTGAGTGCTACAGGTCGGTAGTCATTTAGGCAGGTTATCTTAGTGTCCTTGGGCACGGGGACTATGGTGGTCTGCTTGAAACATGTTGGTATTACAGACTCAGTCAGGGACATGTTGAAAATGTCAGTGAAGACACTTGCCAGTTGGTCAGCCCGTGCTCGGAGTACACGTCCTGGTAATCCTTCTGGCCCTGCAGCCTTGTGAATGTTGACCTGTTTTAAGGTCTTACTCACATTGGCTACGGAGAGCGTGATCACACAGTTGTCCGAAATAGCTGATGCTCTCATGCATGCTTCAGTGTTGCTTGCCTCAAAGCGAGCATAGAAGTAATTTAGCTCGTCTGGTAGGCTCGTGTCACTGGGCAGCTTGCGGCTGTGCTTCCCTTTGTAGTCTGTAATAGTTTGCAAGCCATGCCACATCCGGCGAGCGTCGGAGCCGGTGTAGTACGATTCAATCTTAGTCCTGTATTGACTCTTTGTCTGTTTGATGGTTCGTCGGAGGGTGTAGCGGGATTTCTTATAAGCGTCCGGGTTAGAGTCCCGCTCCTTGAAAGCGGCAGCTCTACCCTTTAGCTCAGTGCGGATGTTTCCTGTAATCCATGGCTTCAGGTTGGGGTATGTACGTACGGTCACTGTGGGGACGACATCATCAATGCACTTATTGATGAAGCCAGTGACTGATGTGGTGTACTCCTCAATGCCATCGGAAGAATCCCGGAACATATTCCAGTCTGTGCTAGCAAAACAGTCCTGTAGCTTAGCATCTGCGTCATCTGACCACTTCTTTATTGACGGAGTCACTGGTGCTTCCTGCTTTAGTTTTTGCTTGTTAGCAGAAATCAGGAGGATAGAATTATGGTCATATTTGCCAAATGGAGGGCGAGGGAGAGCTTTGTACGCGTCTCTGTGTGTGGAGTAAAGGTGGTCTAGAGTTTTTTTTCCCTCTGGTTGCACATTTAACATGCTGGTAGAAATGAGTTAAAACGGATTTAAGTTTCCCTGCATTAAAGTCTCCGGCCACTAGGAGTGCCACCTCTGGATGAGCGTTTTCCTGTTTGCTTATGACCTTATACAGCTCATTGAGTGCGGTCTTAGTGCCAGCATCGGTTTGTGGTGGTAAATAGACAGCTACGAAAAATATAGATGAAAACTCTCTTGGTAAATAGTGTTGTCTACAGCTTATCATGAGATACTCTACCTCAGGCGAGCAAAACCTTGAGACTTCCTTAATATTATATTTTACGTTGGCTAATAGGACTAATGTTAGAGGCAGATTACCCACTCGCCATCGTATCCTTACAAGGCACCCTGACCTACGTCCCCGATATCTCCATCTCTTTCTCCTGCGAATGACGGGGATTTGGGCCTTGTTGGGTGTCTGAAGTAAACAAATCTTTGTCCAGTACGAGGTGAGTAATCGCTGTCCTGATATCCAGAAGCTCTTTTCGGTCATAAGAGACGGTGGCAGAAACATTATGTACAAAATAAGTTATATATAACGCAAAAAAACAAACACAATAGCACAATTGGTTAGGAGCCCGTAAAACGGCAGCCATGTCCTCCGACGCCATTTCCAGGTTCTAATGTTACTGTCGCCACTACAACAAAAATACAACAGAAATACTTGTCATTTTTGTCCTTGAAACATTTAATTGAAATACTGTAGAATTCCATTCATTCCCATGGAGGACTTTTCCTACTGGGGAGAGCCAATATGGCCGACCGGGGGCTTCAAAGCCTCTCAATGGCCAATACAGAGCCTCAGCAATCCAGGGTTTATATACATCAATGCATTCTGGTCTTGTCCATGAAGCTCTTCAGAACATGTTTCTGTGTTGGAGGCTCTTCTGCCAGGCAGAAGCTGTTTAGGTCTGCTTTTTCTTCAGGCGCACAATTTTTTTCTTTTTCTTGATCTGATGCCACCAAATGCTACCGTGTGAAACAACAACAACAACAACAACAACAACAATAACTTCAAAATGGTGGCTACATTACGAAGCGAAACCTTCCATGTAAGGTTACATGTTGCCTATGTACTAGACTAGAGGACATAGACACATATTTCATGGTGTAGGTTTCTGATGAAATGCACAGGAACAGCGAGCGCCATCTTCACAAACACACACACACACACACACACACACCCACACACACACACACACACACACACACACACACACACACACACACATACACACACACCCACACACCACACACACACACACACACACACACACACCCACACACACACCCCCCCCACACACACACACACACACACACACACACACACACACACACACACACACACACACACACACACCACACACACACACACACACACACCCACACACCACACACACACACCACACACACACCACACACACACCACACACACACACACGCACACCACACACACACACACCACACACACACACACACACACCCACACACCACACACACACACACACACACACCCACACACCACACACCCACACACCACACACACACACACACACACACACACACACACACACACACACACACACACACAGAAAGGCTATTTCTGCATTTACCAAATATAGTCTGTACAATCACCCATACTCTGACTGGTGATGCATGAAATAAAAAATTAATAAAACAAATATCCTGACTTTCATGTTGATGACCAATGATGTGGACACCTGCTCGTCCAACATCTCATTCCAAAATCATGGGCATTAATATGGAGTTGGTGGTCCCCCCCTTTGCTGCTATAACAGCCTCCACTCTTCTGGGAAGGCTTTCCACTAGATGTTGGAACATTGCTGCAGGGACTTGCTTCCATTCAGCCACAAGAGCATTAGTGAGGACGGGCACTGATGTTGGGCGATTAGTTCTGGCTCACAGTCGGCGTTCCAATTCATCCCAAACGTGTTCGATGTGGTTGAGGTCAGGGCTCTGTGCAGGCCAGTCAAGTTCTTCCACACCGATCTCGACAAATCATTTCTGTATGGACCTTGCTTTGTGCACGGGGGTATTGTCATGCTGAAACTGGAAAGGGCCTTCCCCAAACTGTTGCCACAAAGTTGGAAGCACAGAATAATCTAGAATGTCATTGTATGCTGTAGCATTAAGATTTCCCTTCACTGGAACTAAGGGGCCTAGCCCGAACCATGAAAAACAGCCCCAGACCATTATTCCTCCTCCACCAATCTTTACAGTTGGCATTATGCATTGGGGCAGGTAGCGTTCTCCTGGCATCCGCCAAACCCAGATTTGTCCGTCGGACTGCCAGATGGTGAATCGTGATTCATCACTCCAGAGAACGTGTTTCCACTGCTCCAGAGTCCAATGGCAGCGAGTTTTACACCACTCCAGCCGACGCTTGGCATTGCACATGGTGATCTTAGGCTTGTGTGCGACTGCTTGGCCATGGAAACCCATTTCATGAAGCTCCCGGCGAACAGTTATTGTACTGACGTTGCTTCCAGAGGCAGTTTGGAACTCGGTAGTGAGTGTTGCGACCGAGGACAGACGATTTTTACGCGTTACGCGCTTCAGCACTTGGTGGTCCCGTTCTGTGAGCTTGTGTGGCCTACCACTTCGCGGCTGAGCCGTTGTTGCTCCTAGACATTTCCACTTCACAATAACAGCACTTACAGTTGACCGGGGCAGCTCTAGCAGGGCAGGAATTTTATGAACTGACATGTTGGAAAGGTGGCATCCTATGACGGTGCCACGTTGAAGGTCACTTCAGTAAGGCCATTCTACTGCCAGTGTTTGTCTATGGAGATTGCATGGCTGTATGCTCAATGTTATACTCCTGTCAGCAACGGGTGTGGCTGGAATAGCCGAGTCCACAAATTTGAAGGGGTGTCCACATACTTTTGTATACAGTGAGGGAAAAATGTATTTGATCCCCTGCTGATTTTGTACGTTTGCCCACTGACGAAGACATGAGCAGTCTATAATTTTAATGGTAGGTTTATTTGAACAGTGAGAGACAGAATAACAACAAAAAAATCCAGAAAAACGCATGTCAAAAATGTTATAAATTGATTTGCATTTTAATGAGGGAAATAAGTATTTGTCCCCTCTGCAAAACATGACTTAGTACTTGGTGGCAAAACCCTTGTTGGCAATCACAGAGGTCAGACGTTTCTTGTAGTTGGCCACCAGGTTTGCACACATCTCAGTAGGGATTTTGTCCCACTCCTCT
This sequence comes from Coregonus lavaretus, assembly GCF_964263955.1. Lineage (NCBI taxonomy): Eukaryota > Metazoa > Chordata > Actinopteri > Salmoniformes > Salmonidae > Coregonus > Coregonus lavaretus. The sequence goes on from NW_028157372.1 coordinate 13,706, forward strand.
TTGCAGATCTTCTCCAAGTCATTAAGGTTTCGAGGCTGACGTTTGGCAACTCGACCCTTCAACTCCCTCCACAGATTTTCAATGGGATTAAGGTCTGGAGACTGGCTAGGCCACTCCAGGACCTTAATGTGCTTCTTCTTGAGCCACTCCTTTGTTGCCTTGGCCGTGTGTTTTGGGTCATTGTCATGCTGGAATACCCATCCACGACCCATTTTCAATGCCCTGGCTGAGGGAAGGAGGTTCTCACCCAAGATTTGACGGTACATGGCCCCGTCCTTCGTCCCTTTGATGCGGTGAAGTTGTCCTGTCCCCTTAGCAGAAAAACACCTGAAAAGCATAATGTTTCCACCTCCATGTTTGACGGTGGGGATGGTGTTCTTGGGGTCATAGGCAGCATTCATCCTCCTCCAAACACGGCGAGTTGAGTTGATGGCAAAGAGCTCGATTTTGGTCTCATCTGACCACAACACTTTCACCCAGTTCTCCTCTGAATCATTCAGATGTTCATTGGCAAACTTCAGACGGGCCTGTATATGTGCTTTCTTGAGCAGGGGGACCTTGCGGGCGCTGCAGGATTTCAGTCCTTCACGGCATAGTGTTTTACCAATTGTTTTCTTGGTGACTATGGTAACAGCTGCCTTGAGACCATTGACAAGATCCTCCCGTGTAGTTCTGGGCTGATTCCTCACCGTTCTCATGATCATTGCAACTCCACAAGGTGGGATCTTGCATGGAGCCCCAGGCCGAGGGAGATTGACAGTTATTTTGTGTTTCTTCCATTTGCGAATAATCGCACCAGCTGTTGTCACCTTTTCACCAAGCTGCTTGGCGATGGTCTTGTAGCCCATTCCAGCCTTGTGTAGGTCTACAATCTTGTCCCTGACATCCTTGGAGAGCTCTTTGGTCTTGGCCATGTTGGAGAGTTTGGAATCTGATTGATTGATTGCTTCTGTGGACAGGTGTCTTTTATACAGGTAACAAGCTGAGATTAGGAGCACTCCCTTTAAGAGTGTGCTCCTAATCTCAGCTCGTTACCTGTATAAAAGACACCTGGGAGCCAGAAATCATTCTGATTGAGAGGGGGTCAAATACTTATTTCCCTCATTAAAATGCAAATCAATTCATAACATTTTTGACATGCGTTTTTCTGGATTTTTGTTTGTTGTCATTCTGTCTCTCACTGTTCAAATAAACCTACCATTAAAATTATAGACTGATCATGTCTTTGTCAGTGGGCAAACGTACAAAATCAGCAGGGGATCAAATACTTTTTTCCCTCACTGTATATAGTGTAACTTCCAGTTACTTTACACATCGCCCATTATAGGAAAGCTGAGCGGAGTTTCTTATTGATGCCTTCCAGTTACCTTACACATCGCCCATTACAGTAAAGCTGAATGGAGTTTCTTACACGCCTGGATGGTTGACTGGTTGGTTGACTGAGTCTCACCTCAGATGGCACCCCTCTTCCCTTTATAGTGCACTACTTTTGACCAGGGCCCATAGGGGTTTCATAGGACTCTGGTCAAAAGTAGTGCACTATAAAGGGAATAGGGTGTTATTTGGGACGCACACTAGGTCTCACACCCTGTGACTATCCCCCCTACGGCTGGTGAGGTGCTGAGATAGAAGAAGTGTAGGCTGGTGGAAACCCCAAAGCTATGCGCTAATGTGTGAGACCCAGTCATCCATTAAGAGTTTCTGTCTAAACTACAGTATGGTAGATGGTCTGACCCAGTCATCCATGGGGGGAGTTTCTGTCTAAACTACAGTACGGTAGATGGTCTGACCCAGTCATCCATTAAGAGTTTCTGTCTAAACTACAGTATGGTAGAGGGTCTGACCCAGTCATCTGACGCTGACCTTTTTTTACAAGGAGCACGTGTGAGCCTAAGTTGAAAAATGTAGGGAGGACAATGGAAAATATATAAAGCTAGAATCCTTCCTTATTCTAGACGCACTGGTGCTCCTAAATAAAACATTCCAGGTCGCACAGCAAAATATTTAGGTGCAAAATGATCGCACTGTAGAACCCTGACGGAGTGTCTAACTAAACTACAGAACGGTAGATGGTCTGCCCCAGTCATCCATGGGGGGAGTGTCTAACTAAACGACAGAACGGTAGATGGTCTGCCCCAGTCATCCATGGGGGGAGTGTCTATCTAAACGACAGAACGGTAGATGGTCTGCCCCAGTCATCCATGGGGGGAGTGTCTATCTAAACGACAGAACGGTAGATGGTCTGCCCCAGTCATCCATGGGGGGAGTGTCTATCTAAACTACAGAACGGTAGATGACTAGGTTGAAAAATCTGTCGATGTGCCCCTTGAGCAAGGCACTTAACCCTAATTGCTCCTGTAAGTCGCTCTGGATAAGAGCGTCTGCTAAATGACTAAAATGTAAAATGTAAATGTAGATGCTCTGTTAGCAGGTGAAGGAATGCCCATCCTTCTTTTTGTAGCCAGTATGTGTTAGGCTGCTGTCAGATCTGTGCTTGTTTGACTTGACAATGACAGCAATGGAGTTGGCAAGAGTTGCAAAACAGATCTGGGACCAGGATAAGTATTTGTATCTAAAAATGAACGATTTGATTTCTTCATTCCTGGCCCATTTTTATTGCTGTAGTCGTATGAAATATATCTCATTTGATAATCACCATCTCTCTCTGTGAAACTGTGTGTAACAATGTCTCATTCTACCACTCTACCTCCTAATATTCCCGTCAGGCTAATTTCATGATCAGCCCCTTTATTGAGAATATGATATATATATTCCCCCTGTAAATAGAACACTGGTCTTCCTGTGGGGTTGACTTGGTAGTAGATTTTGGTAGAGCGTGGCGCTTGCAACGCCAGGGTTGTGGGTTCGTTTCCCACGGGGGGGGGGCCAGTATGAAAAATGTATGCACTCACTAACTGTTAAGTCGCTCTGGATAAGAGCGTCTGCTAAAATGACTAAAAATATAAATATGCCCCTATAGGTTGACTTGGTAGTAGAAATGCCCCTATAGGTTCATACCACTAGGTTAACTTTCCAAGGGTCATGTGACTTCCAGTCTGGTGTCACTAACACTGTTTTACCAGAAACCACATCAGACGCTGGCTGCTAATTAGGCAGACTGTGTGTGTGAGTGAGAAAGAGAGAAAGGGAGGGCGGGAGAAAGCGAGAGAGTGCGCTAGTAATAGAGGAGAGAGAGAGAGAGGAGAAAGAGTTCTTACTCATTAAGCGATCGACCAAGTTCAGCAAAGCACATTCTCTCTCTCTGCTGCACACACACACACACACACACACACGCACACGCACACAGCGGTACACACACATCGACACAGACACAAACAGAAAGCAGAAGTGGAGAGAGGCTCTGGGGTTTGGGGCGACGTGGTTGGCTATGGCTCACGGCTCTGACAGCAATGATTCCAGTTACGCCAAGTCCCCTTCACCAGCGGGCAGCAGGCAGGTAAGGAGATCCTCTCTCTCTCTCTCTCCCTCTCTCCTTCTCTCCCTCTCTTATAGCATGGGCGGCAGGTAGCTTAGTGGTTAAGAGTGTTGTGCCAGTAACCGAAAGGTCGCTGGTTCTAATCCCTGAGCCGACTAGGTGAAAAATCTGTAGATGTGCCCTTGAGCAAGGCACTTAACCCTAATTGCTCCTGTAAGTCGCTCTGGATAAGAGCGTCTGCTAAATGACTAAAATGTAAAATGATAGCATTTATTCAGACGTGAAGTGTTATCATTGGGATGTTTAGACGTGGTAGATGACTGTTATTGTTTTGTCCATCAGCTCAGATGATGAAGGGGGAATTATAATCAGGTTTTCAATAACATATTGTTGAGGTGTCACACATCACCATCACACGACTGGTCTTTAAGGACAGGTTTAAGGTTTGCGTCTAGGAGACGTCTTCTTCCGTTAGTGTTTCGAATTTAGATTGAAATGTAGAATCGCATAGAAATGTAGAATCATGCATGACAACACTGAAAGAGTTTCCTTGATGACAGTTATTGGTATAGTTAGGTGTTGGTCTGGGGAATCAAAGGCCGTTTGATCAAGGGATGCGCTGATAGACTGCTGGGAAGGGATGGGTCGGGTGGGTTTGACTCGTCAGTTAACACATCAACTCAGATCACGCCTTGTTTCATGTCCTGAATACTACAGTTCTCATGGTATCAGAACAACTCAGCTTTGTAGAAATGCTGCGTCAGTCAAGTCATGCACCAAAGAGGTGTCTCATCCTAGAACTGTCAAAATTGTTATGCATGATTATACATTTTCAATCTACAATATCTATTGTATATTGGAATGAACCCTAATACTCCACCCATTAGTGTTAGTTAGTTGGGGTGGGCATCAGTTACCGTCCTGTCAGGAAGATGACTCTTCCCCGTGTCTCTCCCCAGGGCTCCTCAGACAACATAAAGAAAGTGATGAGAAGGGAGAAGAACCGTATCGCTGCCCAGAAGAGTAGAATGAGACAGACTCAGAAGGCAGACAGTCTACACCTGGTGAGGAGGACTACCCACAATGCAACACACCGATGCGTGCACCATGTCTGGCTATGAGTTAGGATGACTACCCACAATGCAACACACCGATGCGTGCACCATGTCTGGCTATGAGTTAGGATGACTACCCACAATGCAACACACCGATGCGTGCACCATGTCTGGCTATGAGTTAGGATGACTACCCACAATGCAACACACCGATGCGTGCACCATGTCTGGCTATGAGTTAGGATGACTACCCACAATGCAACACACCGATGCGTGCACCATGTCTGGCTATGAGTTAGGATGACTACCCACAATGCAACACACCGATGCGTGCACCATGTCTGGCTATGAGTTAGGATGACTACCCACAATACAATACACCGATGCGTGCACCATGTCTGGCTATGAGTTAGGATGACTACCCACAATGCAACACACCGATGCGTGCACCATGTCTGGCTATGAGTTAGGATGACTACCCACAATGCAACACACCGATGCGTGCACCATGTCTGGCTATGAGTTAGGATGACTACCCACAATGCAATACACCGATGCGTGCACCATGTCTGGCTATGAGTTAGGATGACTACCCACAATGCAACACACCGATGCGTGCACCATGTCTGGCTATGAGTTAGGATGACTACCCACAATGCAACACACCGATGCGTGCACCATGTCTGGCTATGAGTTAGGATGACTACCCACAATACAATACACCGATGCGTGCACCATGTCTGGCTATGAGTTAGGATGACTACCCACAATGCAACACACCGATGCGTGCACCATGTCTGGCTATGAGTTAGGATGACTACCCACAATGCAACACACCGATGCGTGCACCATGTCTGGCTATGAGTTAGGATGACTACCCACAATGCAACACACCGATGCGTGCACCATGTCTGGCTATGAGTTAGGATGACTACCCACAATGCAACACACCGATGCGTGCACCATGTCTGGCTATGAGTTAGGATGACTACCCACAATGCAACACACCGATGCGTGCACCATGTCTGGCTATGAGTTAGGATGACTACCCACAATGCAACACACCGATGCGTGCACCATGTCTGGCTATGAGTTAGGATGACTACCCACAATGCAACACACCGATGCGTGCACCATGTCTGGCTATGAGTTAGGATGACTACCCACTACGCCCTGTGTATGGCACCATATCTCAGCACGACTGGGCTTGGCATGAGCAATTTAGCAGTGAATCAGTTGTCGCCTGAATAAAACCAATAAACATTTCACCCATCCAGGAATCTTATAGTGTTCCAAAAAAAATACTTTGGCAGGTCACCGCAAAAGCCGATTTATAACCTGTGAAAGCCTAGCCTGGTCCCAGATCTGTTTGTGCTCTTGCCGACTCCATTGCTCATTGTCAAGCAAAACAAGGAGTGGGCATGATAGCACAAACAGATCTGGTACTCAGGCTAGTACAAGTCAGTAACCGACTGGTTATGTAGTAATCAGACATTTTCAAGTCCTTCAAATCACAGGGAACATTTCCCCTGGTGAACTACCACGATAAGGCTGTGTTGGTGGGAATCTGTGTTGGTCTGTGTTGGTCTGTGTGAGATGATATTGACACAGTGCTGCTGATGGACCATGTGGCGATGTGTCATCGTGGCTTCTGTTGGGCTCAACATTTAGGCTGAGTCCCAAATGGCTCCCCTTACTCCCTGTATAGTGCACTACTTATGATTCTGATACCTGTGAGCTCTGGTCAAAAGTAATGCACTAAAATAAGGGATAGGGTGCCATTTGGCACGCAGCCGTGGCCAGATCTCTACCTATGTGTTTGCTGTAGTGATGAGTATTCGTTATCACGTGTGGGCGTCAGAAACCCAGAGACCAGCACTAATGATAAATTGCACTGAATCTTATCATCAGAAATGTGTTTTTCCTCCTGTTTTTACCTAGAATTCTCAACTGTGACACTAGTTCTCTGTAGTGGTAGGCTGGGCTGGTAGCAATACGTCTCTACTCCACTAGTTCTCTGTAGTGGTAGGCTGGTAGCAATACGTCTCTACTCCACTAGTTCTCTGTAGTGGTAGGCTGGGCTGGTAGCAATACGTCTCTACTCCACTAGTTCTCTGTAGTGGTAGGCTGGTAGCAATACGACTCTACTCCACTAGTTCTCTGTAGTGGTAGGCTGGGCTGGTAGCAATACGACTCTACTCCACTAGTTCTCTGTAGTGGTAGGCTGGGCTGGTAGCAATACGACTCTACTCCACCAGTTCTCTGTAGTGGTAGGCTGGGCTGGTAGCAATACGACTCTACTCCACTAGTTCTCTGTAGTGGTAGGCTGGGCTGGTAGCAATACGTCTCTACTCCACTAGTTCTCTGTAGTGGTAGGCTGGTAGCAATACGTCTCTACTCCACTAGTTCTCTGTAGTGGTAGGCTGGTAGCAATACGTCTCTACTCCACTAGTTCTCTGTAGTGGTAGGCTGGGCTGGTAGCAATACGACTCTACTCCACTAGTTCTCTGTAGTGGTAGGCTGGGCTGGTAGCAATACGTCTCTACTCCACTAGTTCTCTGTAGTGGTAGGCTGGGCTGGTAGCAATACGTCTCTACTCCACTAGTTCTCTGTAGTGGTAGGCTGGTAGCAATACGTCTCTACTCCACTAGTTCTCTGTAGTGGTAGGCTGGGCTGGTAGCAATACGTCTCTACTCCACTAGTTCTCTGTAGTGGTAGGCTGGTAGCAGTACGTCTCTACTCCACTAGTTCTCTGTAGTGGTAGGCTGGGCTGGTAGCAATACGACTCTACTCCACTAGTTCTCTGTAGTGGTAGGCTGGGCTGGTAGCAATACGACTCTACTCCACTAGTTCTCTGTAGTGGTAGGCTGGGCTGGTAGCAATACGACTCTACTCCACTAGTTCTCTGTAGTGGTAGGCTGGTAGCAATACGTCTCTACTCCACTAGTTCTCTGTAGTGGTAGGCTGGTAGCAGTACGTCTCTACTCCACTAGTTCTCTGTAGTGGTAGGCTGGGCTGGTAGCAATACGTCTCTACTCCACTAGTTCTCTGTAGTGGTAGGCTGGTAGCAATACGTCTCTACTCCACTAGTTCTCTGTAGTGGTAGGCTGGGCTGGTAGCAATACGTCTCTACTCCACTAGTTCTCTGTAGTGGTAGGCTGGTAGCAATACGTCTCTACTCCACTAGTTCTCTGTAGTGGTAGGCTGGTAGCAATACGTCTCTACTCCACTAGTTCTCTGTAGTGGTAGGCTGGGCTGGTAGCAATACGTCTCTACTCCACTAGTTCTCTGTAGTGGTAGGCTGGGCTGGTAGCAATACGACTCTACTCCACTAGTTCTCTGTAGTGGTAGGCTGGTAGCAATACGACTCTACTCCACTAGTTCTCTGTAGTGGTAGGCTGGTAGCAATACGTCTCTACTCCACTAGTTCTCTGTAGTGGTAGGCTGGGCTGGTAGCAATACGACTCTACTCCACTAGTTCTCTGTAGTGGTAGGCTGGGCTGGTGGCAATACGTCTCTACTCCACTAGTTCTCTGTAGTGGTAGGCTGGTAGCAATACGTCTCTACTCCACTAGTTCTCTGTAGTGGTAGGCTGGGCTGGTAGCAATACGACTCTACTCCACTAGTTCTCTGTAGTGGTAGGCTGGGCTGGTAGCAATACGTCTCTACTCCACTAGTTCTCTGTAGTGGTAGGCTGGTAGCAATACGACTCTACTCCACTAGTTCTCTGTAGTGGTAGGCTGGTAGCAATACGACTCTACTCCACTAGTTCTCTGTAGTGGTAGGCTGGGCTGGTAGCAATACGACTCTACTCCACTAGTTCTCTGTAGTGGTAGGCTGGTAGCAATACGACTCTACTCCACTAGTTCTCTGTAGTGGTAGGCTGGTAGCAATACGACTCTACTCCACTAGTTCTCTGTAGTGGTAGGCTGGTAGCAATACGACTCTACTCCACTAGTTCTCTGTAGTGGTAGGCTAGTAGCAATACGACTCTACTCCACTAGTTCTCTGTAGTGGTAGGCTGGAAGCAATACGACTCTACTCCACTAGTTCTCTGTAGTGGTAGGCTGGTAGCAATACGACTCTACTCCACTAGTTCTCTGTAGTGGTAGGCTGGGCTGGTAGCAATACGTCTCTACTCCACTAGTTCTCTGTAGTGGTAGGCTGGTAGCAATACGACTCTACTCCACTAGTTCTCTGTAGTGGTAGGCTGGTGGCAATACAACTCTACTCCACTAGTTCTCTGTAGTGGTAGGCTGGTAGCAATACGACTCTACTCCACTAGTTCTCTGTAGTGGTAAGCTGGGCTGGTAGCAATACGACTCTACTCCACTAGTTCTCTGTAGTGGTAGGCTGGGCTGGTAGCAATACGTCTCTACTCCACTAGTTCTCTGTAGTGGTAGGCTGGGCTGGTAGCAATACGTCTCTACTCCACTAGTTCTCTGTAGTGGTAGGCTGGGCTGGTAGCAATACGTCTCTACTCCACTAGTTCTCTGTAGTGGTAGGCTGGGCTGGTAGCAATACGTCTCTACTCCACTAGTTCTCTGTAGTGGTAGGCTGGTAGCAATACGACTCTACTCCACTAGTTCTCTGTAGTGGTAGGCTGGGCTGGTAGCAATACGTCTCTACTCCACTAGTTCTCTGTAGTGGTAGGCTGGTGGCAATACGACTTTACTCCACTAGTTCTCTGTAGTGGTAGGCTGGGCTGGTAGCAATACGACTCTACTCCACTAGTTCTCTGTAGTGGTAGGCTGGTAGCAATACGTCTCTACTCCACTAGTTCTCTGTAGTGGTAGGCTGGTAGCAGTACGTCTCTACTCCACTAGTTCTCTGTAGTGGTAGGCTGGGCTGGTAGCAATACGACTCTACTCCACTAGTTCTCTGTAGTGGTAGGCTGGTAGCAATACGACTCTACTCCACTAGTTCTCTGTAGTGGTAGGCTGGGCTGGTAGCAATATGTCTCTACTCCACTAGTTCTCTGTAGTGGTAGGCTGGGCTGGTAGCAATACGTCTCTACTCCACTAGTTCTCTGTAGTGGTAGGCTGGTAGCAATACGACTCTACTCCACTAGTTCTCTGTAGTGGTAGGCTGGGCTGGTAGCAATACGTCTCTACTCCACTAGTTCTCTGTAGTGGTAGGCTGGTAGCAATACGTCTCTACTCCACTAGTTCTCTGTAGTGGTAGGCTGGTAGCAATACGTCTCTACTCCACTAGTTCTCTGTAGTGGTAGGCTGGTAGCAATACGACTCTACTCCACTAGTTCTCTGTAGTGGTAGGCTGGGCTGGTAGCAATACGTCTCTACTCCACTAGTTCTCTGTAGTGGTAGGCTGGTAGCAATACGTCTCTACTCCACTAGTTCTCTGTAGTGGTAGGCTGGTAGCAATACGTCTCTACTCCACTAGTTCTCTGTAGTGGTAGGCTGGTAGCAATACGACTCTACTCCACTAGTTCTCTGTAGTGGTAGGCTGGGCTGGTAGCAATACGTCTCTACTCCACTAGTTCTCTGTAGTGGTAGGCTGGTAGCAATACGTCTCTACTCCACTAGTTCTCTGTAGTGGTAGGCTGGGCTGGTAGCAATACGACTCTACTCCACTAGTTCTCTGTAGTGGTGGGCTGGTGGCAATACGTCTCTACTCCACTAGTTCTCTGTAGTGGTAGGCTGGTAGCAATACGTCTCTACTCTACTAGTTCTCTGTAGTGGTAGGCTGGGCTGGTAGCAATACGTCTCTACTCCACTAGTTCTCTGTAGTGGTAGGCTGGTAGCAATACGTCTCTACTCCACTAGTTCTCTGTAGTGGTAGGCTGGGCTGGTAGCAATACGACTCTACTCCACTAGTTCTCTGTAGTGGTAGGCTGGGCTGGTAGCAATATGTCTCTACTCCACTAGTTCTCTGTAGTGGTAGGCTGGGCTGGTAGCAATACGTCTCTACTCCACTAGTTCTCTGTAGTGGTAGGCTGGTAGCAATACGTCTCTACTCCACTAGTTCTCTGTAGTGGTAGGCTGGGCTGGTAGCAATACGACTCTACTCCACTAGTTCTCTGTAGTGGTAGGCTGGGCTGGTAGCAATACGACTCTACTCCACTAGTTCTCTGTAGTGGTAGGCTGGGCTGGTAGCAATACGACTCTACTCCACTAGTTCTCTGTAGTGGTAGGCTGGTAGCAATACGTCTCTACTCCACTAGTTCTCTGTAGTGGTAGGCTGGTAGCAATACGACTCTACTCCACTAGTTCTCTGTAGTGGTAGGCTGGGCTGGTAGCAATACGACTCTACTCCACTAGTTCTCTGTAGTGGTAGGCTGGGCTGGTAGCAATACGACTCTACTCCACTAGTTCTCTGTAGTGGTAGGCTGGGCTGGTAGCAATACGACTCTACTCCACTAGTTCTCTGTAGTGGTAGGCTGGTAGCAATACGTCTCTACTCCACTAGTTCTCTGTAGTGGTAGGCTGGTAGCAATACGTCTCTACTCCACTAGTTCTCTGTAGTGGTAGGCTGGTAGCAATACGTCTCTACTCCACTAGTTCTCTGTAGTGGTAGGCTGGGCTGGTAGCAATACGTCTCTACTCCACTAGTTCTCTGTAGTGGTAGGCTGGTAGCAATACGTCTCTACTCCACTAGTTCTCTGTAGTGGTAGGCTGGGCTGGTAGCAATACATCTCTACTCCACTAGTTCTCTGTAGTGGTAGGCTGGGCTGGTAGCAATACGTCTCTACTCCACTAGTTCTCTGTAGTGGTAGGCTGGGCTGGTAGCAATACGTCTCTACTCCACTAGTTCTCTGTAGTGGTAGGCTGGGCTGGTAGCAATACGTCTCTACTCCACTAGTTCTCTGTAGTGGTAGGCTGGGCTGGTAGCAATACGTCTCTACTCCACTAGTTCTCTGTAGTGGTAGGCTGGGCTGGTAGCAATACGACTCTACTCCACTAGTTCTCTGTAGTGGTAGGCTGGTAGCAATACGTCTCTACTCCACTAGTTCTCTGTAGTGGTAGGCTGGTAGCAATACGTCTCTACTCCACTAGTTCTCTGTAGTGGTAGGCTGGGCTGGTAGCAATACGTCTCTACTCCACTAGTTCTCTGTAGTGGTAGGCTGGTAGCAATACGACTCTACTCCACTAGTTCTCTGTAGTGGTAGGCTGGGCTGGTAGCAATACGACTCTACTCCACTAGTTCTCTGTAGTGGTAGGCTGGGCTGGTAGCAATACGACTCTACTCCACTAGTTCTCTGTAGTGGTAGGCTGGTAGCAATACGACTCTACTCCACTAGTTCTCTGTAGTGGTAGGCTGGTAGCAATACGACTCTACTCCACTAGTTCTCTGTAGTGGTAGGCTGGTAGCAATACGTCTCTACTCCACTAGTTCTCTGTAGTGGTAGGCTGGGCTGGTAGCAATACGTCTCTACTCCACTAGTTCTCTGTAGTGGTAGGCTGGGCTGGTAGCAATACGTCTCTACTCCACTAGTTCTCTGTAGTGGTAGGCTGGGCTGGTAGCAATACGTCTCTACTCCACTAGTTCTCTGTAGTGGTAGGCTGGGCTGGTAGCAATACGACTCTACTCCACTAGTTCTCTGTAGTGGTAGGCTGGTAGCAATACGTCTCTACTCCACTAGTTCTCTGTAGTGGTAGGCTGGTAGCAATACGTCTCTACTCCACTAGTTCTCTGTAGTGGTAGGCTGGGCTGGTAGCAATACGACTCTACTCCACTAGTTCTCTGTAGTGGTAGGCTGGTAGCAATACGTCTCTACTCCACTAGTTCTCTGTAGTGGTAGGCTGGGCTGGTAGCAATACGACTCTACTCCACTAGTTCTCTGTAGTGGTAGGCTGGGCTGGTAGCAATACGTCTCTACTCCACTAGTTCTCTGTAGTGGTAGGCTGGGCTGGTAGCAATACGTCTCTACTCCACTAGTTCTCTGTAGTGGTAGGCTGGGCTGGTAGCAATACGTCTCTACTCCACTAGTTCTCTGTAGTGGTAGGCTGGGCTGGTAGCAATACGACTCTACTCCACTAGTTCTCTGTAGTGGTAGGCTGGGCTGGTAGCAATACGACTCTACTCCACTAGTTCTCTGTAGTGGTAGGCTGGGCTGGTAGCAATACGACTCTACTCCACTAGTTCTCTGTAGTGGTAGGCTGGTAGCAATACGACTCTACTCCACTAGTTCTCTGTAGTGGTAGGCTGGTAGCAATACGACTCTACTCCACTAGTTCTCTGTAGTGGTAGGCTGGGCTGGTAGCAATACGTATCTACTCCACTAGTTCTCTGTAGTGGTAGGCTGGGCTGGTAGCAATACGTCTCTACTCCACTAGTTCTCTGTAGTGGTAGGCTGGGCTGGTAGCAATACGACTCTACTCCACTAGTTCTCTGTAGTGGTAGGCTGGGCTGGTAGCAATACGACTCTACTCCACTAGTTCTCTGTAGTGGTAGGCTGGGCTGGTAGCAATACGACTCTACTCCACTAGTTCTCTGTAGTGGTAGGCTGGTAGCAATACGACTCTACTCCACTAGTTCTCTGTAGTGGTAGGCTGGTAGCAATACGACTCTACTCCACTAGTTCTCTGTAGTGGTAGGCTGGGCTGGTAGCAATACGTCTCTACTCCACTAGTTCTCTGTAGTGGTAGGCTGGTAGCAATACGTCTCTACTCCACTAGTTCTCTGTAGTGGTAGGCTGGTAGCAATACGACTCTACTCCACTAGTTCTCTGTAGTGGTAGGCTGGGCTGGTAGCAATACGACTCTACTCCACTAGTTCTCTGTAGTGGTAGGCTGGGCTGGTAGCAATACGACTCTACTCCACTAGTTCTCTGTAGTGGTAGGCTGGGCTGGTAGCAATACGTCTCTACTCCACTAGTTCTCTGTAGTGGTAGGCTGGGCTGGTAGCAATACGTCTCTACTCCACTAGTTCTCTGTAGTGGTAGGCTGGTAGCAATACGTCTCTACTCCACTAGTTCTCTTTATTGGTAGGCTGGTAGCAATACGTCTCTACTCCACTAGTTCTCTGTAGTGGTAGGCTGGGCTGGTAGCAGTACGTCTCTACTCCACTAGTTCTCTGTAGTGGTAGGCTGGGCTGGTAGCAATACGACTCTACTCCACTAGTTCTCTGTAGTGGTAGGCTGGGCTGGTAGCAATACGACTCTACTCCACTAGTTCTCTGTAGTGGTAGGCTGGTGGCAATACGTCTCTACTCCACTAGTTCTCTGTAGTGGTAGGCTGGTAGCAATACGTCTCTACTCCACTAGTTCTCTGTAGTGGTAGGCTGGTAGCAATACGTCTCTACTCCACTAGTTCTCTGTAGTGGTAGGCTGGGCTGGTAGCAATACGTCTCTACTCCATTAGTTCTCTGTAGTGGTAGGCTGGGCTGGTAGCAATACGACTCTACTCCACTAGTTCTCTGTATCAGAGTAGCATTGCTGATATGGCACGTGACTGGAGGTACTTGAGGTATAGTCAAAGTGAAAAGCACAGTCACTTTCATTTCAACGTTTTTTTTTGTTGATTGACTGGCTGGCTGCAGAGTCAAGGTTTTAGTCACTGACTTTCACTACTGTCGTGTCTAGTAGAGAACACCTATTTCCGTTTGTAGAAGCTACAAATACATTTAGTCTTAGCGGTTAGTGTTGCTGAAGAGAGTATTATCAATGGGAAACCATGCATTTCAGCTGAGGACCCTTTCTTCATAAGGTCTATGGTGTCATGTCAAAATCAATGCATTTGGAGCTGCTAGAAGACATCCGTGCAACTCTAACTCTCGAGAAAATATGTCTGTAATTTAATAGAATGCTGGTCGGATATAGTTTTTTCAGTGGTTTTTAAAGACTATCATTCATCTACAACAATTCTTGCTCTGAGGTCCTCATGTATGTATATACATGTTCCGTTACAGAGTGGGCCTGCATATTATCAGGCCCAGATGATCAAGGTACAAGCTCTGCATGCTCGTGGGTAACGATGGCCTTTTAGTCCCAGAGGTGTGGGAAACAAAACAGGTTAGACAGAAATGTTCCACTTGTTGGTTCCTCTAAAAAGGTCAAGACAGGGGCCAGGTTAAGAGGAGGGAAGATAAGACTGTTATGCCATGTGGTCTTACTTTCAGAGACAGGCCTGGGTAAACCCCAGTGCTCACGTCACTTAGGCTAACAACCCACTGACACGGGTCCTTTACCAGAAATTACAGCCGTTCTCCCCACTCCTGCCCACGGTTTTCTACTATACCTCATTTACACAGAAGAGAGAGAGAGAGAGAGTCTTCTGAACGACTATTACTCAGGAAACAGGAAACGTGTCACAGTGAGCGAAAATTCAACTTCCTGTTTATCAAGCGAGTTGAAGAAACCATACAACCACAGAATACGCTGAGCCCTCTCATGCTCTGGTGAGGCCTGGGCTGAGCCAACACGGGAGTGGCAGGTAGCCTGGCGGGTAGGAGCATTGGGCCAGTAACCGAAAAGGTTGCTGGATCGAATCCCAGAGCTGACAAGCTAAAAATCTGTTGAATCTGCCCCTGAGCAAGGCAGTTAACCCACTGTTCCCAGGGCGCTGATGACGTGGATGTCGATTTAGGGCATCCCCCCCCCCTCCCCCCCGCACCTCTCTGATTCAGAGGGGTTGGGTTAAATGCGGAAGACACATTTCAGTTGAATGCATTCAGTTGTACAACTGACTAGATATCCCCCTTTCCTTCCCCCCCCCTCCCCTCACATGCTCTGGTGAGGCCTGGGCTGATGGATAAGTCTCACAGAACTAGACCAGGTGGGATGGTTTGCATAGAATGGAATCACATGATCTGGATCTACCAACCGCATCCTGGGTTTTCACTAAAATGATTGGAAGATAATTTGTTGACAAATGAATGAAAGTGGCTTTGTTTTTTATCCGCAGCGACAGACTGATGATGCCTCGGTTGTAAAAAAAATAAGCGGTCGATGTCCGCGCCCCCCGCTGAAATCGAATTAACATAATACACAAATCCCCAACAAAATCCGTCAGTTTGAGCTGGAGATACATTAGCTTGACTTTTTTACAGATCCTCAGTTGAAAAAATGAATGGAATTATATATGCAGATTGTTCACTGTAAAAAAAATAAGGGGTTAAATACATCAAAAATAAAATTACAAATGAGGCCAAATACCATGGGACCACGCAGCCGTCATACCGCTCAGGAAGGAGACGCGTTCTGTCTCCTAGAGATGAACGTACTTTGGTGCGAAAAGTACAAATCAATCCCAGAACAACAGCAAAGGACCTTGTGAAGATGCTTGAGGAAACAGGTACAAAAGTATCTATATCCACAGTAAAACAAGTCCTATATCGACATAACCTGAAAGGCCGATCAGCAAGGAAGAAGCCACTGCTCCAAAACCGCCATAAAAAAGCCAGACTACGGTTTGCAACTGCACATGGAGACAAAGACCGTACTTTTTGGAGAAATGTCCTCTGGTCTGATGAAACAAAAATAGAACTGTTTGACCATAATGACCATCGTTATGTTTGGAGGAAAAAGGGGGTAGCTTGCAAGCCAAAGAACACCATCCCAACCGTGAAGAACGGGGGTGGCAGCATCATGCTGTGGGGGTGCTTTGCTGCAGGAGGGACTGGTGCACTTCACAAAATAGATGGCATCATGAGGAAGGAAAATGATGTGGATATATTGAAGCAACATCTCAAGACATCAGTCAGGAAGTTAAAGCTTGGTCGCAAATGGGTCTTCCAAATGTACAATGACCCCAAGCATACTTCCAAAGTTGTGGCAAAATAGCTTAAGGACAACAAAGTCAAGGTATTGGAGTGGCCATCACAAAGCCCTGACCTCAATCCTATAGAAAATGTGTGGGCAGAACTGAAAAAGCGTGTGCGAGCAAGGAGGCCTACAAACCTGACTCAGTTACACCAGCTCTGTCAGGAGGAATGGGCCAAAATTCACCCAATTTATTGTGGGAAGCTTGTGGAAGGCTACCCGAAACGTTTGACACAAGTTAAACAATTTAAAGGCAATGCTACCAAATACTAATTGAGTGTATGTAAACTTCTGACCCACTGGGAATGTGATTAAATAAATAAAAGCTGAAATAAATCATTCTCTCTACTATTATTCTGACATTTCACATTCTTAAAATAAAGTGGTGATCCTAACTGACCTAAGACAGGGAAGGAAGTTTTACTAGGATTAAATGTCAGAAATTGTGAAAAACTGAGTTTAAATGTATTTATTTGGCTAAGGTCTATGTAAACTTCAGACTTTAACTGTACATTTGATTGATTGATTAGTTTCTGTGGTTTCAGGAGAGTGAGAACCTGGAGAAGGAGAACGCAGCTCTGAGGAAGGAGGTGAAGAGACTAACAGAAGAGGCCAAGTATCTCTCCTCCGTCCTGACTACCCATGAGCCTCTCTGCACCGGCCTGGCCCCTCAGACGACCCATGACCTCCTGTACTCCCCCCATCACCACGGGAGCAGTGCCTTCCACCACCAGCACAGCATCGCTGTGTCGCACTACCAGCACTGATCACCACAGACCAACAGGGGGTGCTAAAGAGAAGCTAGAGAAGTTTACTGACCTTGGTACACCATGGAACCCTATTTCCTACATAGTGCACTACTTTCTACCAGAGTCCTATGGGTCAAAAGTCGTGTACTATATAGAGCCACTTGAACAGAATGTCTAGAGGTTCGAGTAAAGACTGGTGTTTGAAACAGCACAGAACAGGCAGCACTTAGGAATGGTTTCTTGGTGTAAAATAAACTGATTTTCTTATTTTGAAAGATGACTAAGGCACATCAATATAAAATGACTTCCAAACCTATCTCTATGACGTGAATGTAGAATCAATCAATGCATTGACAATGCAAATAGTCTACTATAGGACAGAAAACCAACATGATCGATACCAGAACACCAGTTTGTGGAAATGTTTCTTGTACTCTATTCATACAATGATGAATGATAACATTCCATGTATTTTTTTTAATTTTTTAAAATCTTTCGTATATTTCCTTTGGTCCCTCCAATCTTGGAGGTTAAATGTTTTTGTGCATTGCTCTTGCATGAGGTTGTGTGTCAGTTGTTCTAGATTTGACCTTTTTAAATATTTGAAGTAACGCTGAACTGTATCATTGTTCCCACATTTTCAACAGTTTTGTTATTTTAGTGTTGTTGTCCTAAAAACGTGTAATAGTGCAATTGTTTTACTAGAAATACTCAGGATATTATCCCACATCGTATATGATAACGACAGGTTATTTTTGATGGAGGTAGAGGGGCATTGATAAATCGTGCTTTAATGACTCCCTGAAATGGAAAATATTATCGTCGAAACAAACAATGCTGCTTTTCTAGTTTGATACCAACAAATGTATTATCTGCATCATGTAAGTGCTATCTGACAACCAGACAATCACTTTGATAACTAAATCTTAATTTTTGTCTCTATTGTTCATCTATATGGTCGCTAGGTGGCGCTGTGTACCTATAAGTAACGGTAAGGTACAGTAAAGCGTTGTATGCTCCAACATGATTGTTTCTCTTATTGCGCTGTGGCAGGAGGATTTACAATGTCTTTAGTTTACCATAAGTAGTATTGTGATTGTACTTTTTGAATATTTTCTGTTGTATTGAAAAGTATTTTATTTTATTTTATAGCGTCTTACTGTACATTTAGAAATAAAGTTAGAAAAAAAATGGAAATGCAAATAGTGAATTTGAGACTCATGTTTTTAGGCCAAGGCTTGCTTACATTTTCTTGTTAAATATTTTGTTGCATTGTCGAGAAGGAATCTGCAAGTAAACATTTGGTTGGACGGTGTATACCATGTGTATCCTGTACATACGAGTCGACTAATGAATCTTCAAACTAACATGATCAATTCTATTGTAATTCCAGAGCCATATTCCATTCTATTATTGGGCCAGTGGATAGTGCTTTGCGTATCTGTGTTGTATAGCCTGTGCCACCAACCGCAAAAAAATAGCATTTTGGCATGGAGAGTGGAATAACTTTAGACTGTAATACACTCTCAATGGCAAAATGCTATTTTTATATGTATGTCTGAGGGCGGGGGACCAAAGAAGTCGGATGTTCGGGGGCAAGATGTAGCTCCCCCCGGTGTTGTCCAGTGCCACATTTCAACCCAGACGGCGGTGACGTAAAACCGGCGTTTACATCGGACGACGCTGACCTGAGTGACATATAGCCACACGTTATATTTTTAGACACATTTAGGGCTATATAGCTATGTATATTGAGTTCAAACTGCTTGTGAAAGTAGGCTATTGTTTTGTCAACTCCAGCACACGAAGAACGGCAGGAAGTGAGGATATGTAGGCTAACTTGTAATGTAGCAAGGTTTGAGTGTGGTGTCTAAAACCTTTGCGCGAACTTCGAATTATTTCATGGTTTCGCTAACTAACTTCATTTTATCTCAGGGAATGACTTTGCTTTAAAACGACTTTATTTGCTAAAGTGGCATAATCAATAGAAACCGGTGTCAAGTTGTAGTTTGATTGGCGAACTTCGAGAGGTGGTGTAGCTGGCTTGTTTTAAATGTCCCAAAACTACATTTATTTTCCAAAGGTCTGGGAGCGGTCGTAGATAGTCAGGCTACTCTGAACTCTCACTGAAATGTAACAGAAATACGTGTCTGTATTGTATTCACCAGCACGTCTTTGAATAAAACGTAAACTGCAATATGAGCAGCGGAAAACCCTCCTTGGTTGATGGCGAAATCAAAGACAATCAAAATGTGTCGGATTTGGGAAAAAATAAAATAATGTCTGCGGGTGACAGCGAGGAGGTACAACTCACCCGGAACGGCGACGATACAACCCAAACCATCAAACTATACAAACGGCGATGGTTCATCGTGTTGCTATTCAGCTCGTACTCTCTCTGCAACTCGTTTCAATGGATCCAGTACGGAATTATCAACAACATTTTCATGAAGTTCTACGGGGTAGAGTCTTTCACCATAGACTGGATGTCAATGATATACATGTTGACTTACATTCCCTTCATATTCCCAGTCACCTGGCTACTGGATAAGAAGGGTCTCCGTGTTATTGCGCTAGTGGCTACGGCCATGAATTGTGCGGGGACTTGGATCAAGGTGACCAGCGTGAGACCGGACCTGTTCGCGGTCACCATGCTCGGACAGTTCTGCTGTTCCCTGGCGCAGGTGTTTATCCTCGGGATGCCGTCGAAGATCGCCTCGGTGTGGTTCGGATCGGAGGAAGTGTCCACCGCTTGCTCCATCGGGGTCTTTGGAAACCAGGTACGTTATGTAGTCTAAGATCCAATAAGTTGAAAAGTAATTGCAAATATAGCTATTTGATTATGCAATTACAATGTAATTTTGCAATGTGTTATCTGAATGTCCCAGATTACTCCACCCAGGTGTCCATTTGACCCAGTTGCGTATTGCGCATGACTCTCAAGCCACTACTGGTCTATATTGGTCAGTTGGTCATCTCTCATCCTCTGCCCTCAAAAGTGGAAGGTCAATGTCATCACATACAGTGCCTTCAGAAAGTATTCACACCCCTTGACTTTTTCCACATTTTGTTGTGTTACAGGGCTGAATTTAAAATTGATTAAATTGAGATGTTGTGTTACTGGTTTACACACAATAACCCATAATGTCAAAGTGGAATTATGTTTTTAGAAATGTTGACAAATTTAATTAAAAATAAAAAGCTGAAATAAGTATTCAACCCCTTGGTTATGGCAAGCCTAAATAAGTTCAGGAGTAAAAATGTGCTTAATAAGTTGCATGGACTCACTCTGTGTGCAATAATAGTGTTTAATATGATTTTTGAATGACTACCTCATCTCTGTACCCCACACATACAATTATCTGTAAGGTCCCTCAGTCCAGCAGTGACTTTCAAACAGATTCAACCACAAAGACCAGGGAGGTTTTCCAATGCCTCGCAAAGAAGGGCACCTATTGGTAGATGGGTAAAAAAAAAGCACACATTGAATTTCCCTTTGAGCATGGTGAAGTTATTAATTACACTTTAGATGGTGTATCAATACACCCAGTCACTACAAATATACAGGTGTCCTTCCTAACTCAGTTGCTGGAGAGGAAGGAAACCGCTCAGGAGTTTCACCAGGATGCCAATGGTGACTTTAAAACACAGAGTTGAATGTCTGTGATAGGAGAAAACTGAGGATGGATCAACAACATTGTAGTTACTCCACAATACTAACCTAAATTACAGAGTGAAAAGAAGGAAGTCTGTACAGAATAAAAATATTCCAAAACATGCATCCTGTTTGCAATAAGGCACTAAAGTAAAACTGCAAAAAATGTGGCAAAGTAATTACCGTTATGTCCTGAAAACAAAGCGTTATGTTTGAGGCAAATCTAACACATCACTGAGTACCACTTTTAATACTTTCAAGCATGGTGGTGGCTGCATCTTGTTATGGGTATGCTTGTCATCGGCAGGGACTAGGGAGATTTTTTTTAATAATAAGAAATGGAATAGAGCTAAGCACAGGCAAAACTCTAGACAAACCTGGTTGTCTGCTTTCCAACGGACACTGGGAGACAAATTCACCTTTCAGCAGGACAATACCTTAGAACACACTGGAGTTGATTACCAAGACACATGGAATGTTCCTAAGTGGCCTAGTTACAGTTTTGACTTAAAATCGGCTTCAAAATCTATGGCAAGACTTGAAAATGGCCGCCTAGAAATGATTTTAAAAAACAACTTGACAGAGCTTGAAGGCGTGTCGGCCAGCAACGCCTTCACATGGCTGCAGTACGGCATCGTTGGCAACGTCTTCATGCGTTTCTACAACATCGACGAGCTGGCCCTCGATTGGCTCTCCTATGATCTACTTCCTGTCTTACATCCCGCTCATCCTGCCCATCCTCTGGTTGCTAGACAACCGCGGAATTCAGGGACGTGGTGATGGCTGGCGCGGCATCAAGACAGGTAGTGCTAGACCGGACATGTTTCTGCTGATGTTCTTCGGTCAGTTTGTGCTCGGTCGGTACGGTGTTCATCCTGGGGATCCCCTCTGTCCTGGCCTCCACCTGGTTTGGTAAAGTGAGGTCTCCACTGCCTGCTCCACAGGAGTGCTGGGAACACTGCCTGCTCCACAGGAGTGCTGGGAACACTGCCTGCTCCACAGGAGTGCTGGGAACACTGCCTGCTTCACAGGAGTGCGGGGAACACTGCCTGCTCCACAGGAGTGCTGGGAACACTGCCTGCTCCACAGGAGTGCTGGGAACACTGCCTACTCCACAGGAGTGCTGGGAACACTCCCTGCTCCACAGGAGTGCTGGGAATACCGCCTGCTCCACTGGAGTGCCGGGAAACCAGGTTTGTCTGCAACTCTGTCTTCTGTATCTTTTCAACTATAGTGGACTGTCCTAGTAGCAGATGTTGTAGAATAGGTTTTTTTCTTTGAGTGAGTGCTATCTGTTTAGCCTACATCCTGAATCATGCCCTGTGCTAGCTGTTTAGCCTACATCCTGAATCATGCCCTGTGCTAGCTGTTTAGCCTACATCCTGAATCATGCCCTGTGCTAGCTGTTTAGCCTACGTCCTGAATCATGCCCTGTGCTAGCTGTTTAGCCTACATCCTGAATCATGCCCTGTGCTAGCTGTTTAGCCTACATCCTGAATCATGCCCCGTGCTATCTGTTTAGCCTACATCCTGAATCATGCCCTGTGCTATCTGTTTAGCCTACATCCTGAATCATGCCCCATGCTATCTGTTTAGCCTACATCCTGAACATGCCCCGTGCTATCTGTTTAGCCTACATCCTGAATCATGCCCTGTGCTATCTGTTTAGCCTACATCCTGAACATGCCCTGTGCTAGCTGTTTAGCCTACATCCTGAATCATGCCCTGTGCTAGCTGTTTAGCCTACATCCTGAACATGCCCTGTGCTAGCTGTTTAGCCTACATCCTGAATCATGCCCTGTGCTAGCTGTTTAGCCTACGTCCTGAATCATGCCCTGTGCTAGCTGTTTAGCCTACGTCCTGAATCATGCCCTGTGCTAGCTGTTTAGCCTACGTCCTGAATCATGCCCTGTGCTAGCTGTTTAGCCTACGTCCTGAATCATGCCCTGTGCTAGCTGTTTAGCCTACATCCTGAATCATGCCCTGTGCTAGCTGTTTAGCGTACATCCTGAATCATGCCCTGTGCTAGCTGGTTAGCCTACGTCCTGAATCATGCCCTGTGCTAGCTGTTTAGCCTACGTCCTGAATCATGCCCTGTGCTAGCTGTTTAGCCTAGATCCTGAATCATGCCCTGGGCTAGCTGTTTAGCCTACATCCTGAATCATGCCCTGTGCTAGCTGTTTAGCCTACATCCTGAATCATGCCTTGTGCTAGCTGTTTAGCCTACATCCTGAATCATGCCCTGGGCTAGCTGTTTAGCCTACATCCTGAATCATGCCCTGTGCTAGCTGTTTAGCCTACGTCCTGAATCATGCCCTGTGCTAGCTGTTTAGCCTACGTCCTGAATCATGCCCTGTGCTAGCTGTTTAGCCTACGTCCTGAATCATGCCCTGTGCTAGCTGTTTAGCCTACGTCCTGAATCATGCCCTGTGCTAGCTGTTTAGCCTACATCCTGAATCATGCCCTGTGCTAGCTGTTTAGCGTACATCCTGAATCATGCCCTGTGCTAGCTGGTTAGCCTACGTCCTGAATCATGCCCTGTGCTAGCTGTTTAGCCTACGTCCTGAATCATGCCCTGTGCTAGCTGTTTAGCCTAGATCCTGAATCATGCCCTGGGCTAGCTGTTTAGCCTACATCCTGAATCATGCCCTGTGCTAGCTGTTTAGCCTACATCCTGAATCATGCCCTGTGCTAGCTGTTTAGCCTACATCCCGAATCATGCCCTGTGCTAGCTGTTTAGCCTACATCCCGAATCATGCCCTGTGCTAGCTGTTTAGCCTACCCTACTGTGTGGATTCAGCTTGGACACTAAACTCAATCTTTGCCCGACACCTTTGTTGACATACAGTTGTGCAGAATAGGTCATTGTGGCAAAGACTCTGAGAATAGTGTGTTTGTTTGACTCTTTGGACCAAGGGCCAGATGAACACATGCCGCTCAACACTACAGCCCTGTGAGAAACTGTCATTGTTGTATACACATGCCGCTCAACACTACAGCCCTGTGAGAAACTGTCATTGTTGTATACACATGCCGCTCAACACTACAGCCCTGTGAGAAACTGTCATTGTTGTATACACATGCCGCTCAACACTACAGCTCTGTGAGAAACTGTCATTGTTGTATACACATGCCACTCAACACTACAGCTCTGTGAGAAACTGTCATTGTTGTATTCAGCGCTGAGCGCAATCGTCGTCATCGGAACTCACAGTCACTAGCGGGACATTGAGCCCCTAACAGCTCTGTTGCATCCCGCAGTGTGTTATGTTTGGTGTGGCGTTCTTTTATGTTTTTAATTTGTACACTTTTGTTTGTAAACCATCTGTCAATGATGGCTTTACAGTTGCTGCGGGGGGTGTTGGACTGATCTTGTTGATCGTGTACATACCCACTACAAACGGACTAAATTATGAAAACGCTGCTGGCAGTGGAATCCAATACAGCAGAGAGTTCCTACTGCAATGCAACTCAAACACGAATGCCATGGATATCCCAATGGCCCATCTAATCCCTGATTTGTCTGGGAGTCGATTACAAACCCAAATGCAAACGTGGAAAACGCAGGGGGAATCAGACAAAGACTTTTAAAACTTAACACCTTGCTGATCAATGCCCAGTCACTGAGGGGGAAAGCGGATGAGCTGTCAGCGAATCTGCGCTTCCAACACGAATACCGGGAGGCCTGTTTGCTGGCGTTTTCTGAGACTTGGCTGGATGACAGAGTCCCGGACAGGGAAGTGGAGCCGGATGGCTTCACACTGGTCAGAGCGGACCGTGATCGTCACAGGGAAACGTCACTGCGGGGGCATCTGCCTGCTTGTCAGGGACCAGTGGTGTAAATCGATCCTGGTAAGAGAGAGACTCCCGACATTGAACTGCTTTCTGTGTCACTGCGACCCTACTATCTGCCCCGTGAGTTCCCCCAATTGTTTGTTACCCTTGTGTACATTCAACCAAAAGCTAACATAGCAAAGGCATCAGAGATTATTTATAATCTGTCACAGAAACTGGAATCCATCTCCCCCGACGCAAACCCACATTTATTTTAGGGGATTTTAACAACTGTACTTTGCACAAGGTCCTGCGCACGGACCACCAGTATGTGAAATGTCACACTAGGAAAAAAGACTATTGATTTGTGCTATGGGACAATACCACATGCTTTCACTGCCACCACCAGACCTCCTCTTGTGACATCAGACCACAGTGTTGTCTACCTCCGGCCTGCCACCACCAGACCTCCTCTTGTGACATCAGACCACAGTGTTGTCTACCTCTGGTCTGCCACCACCAGACCTCCTCTTGTGACATCAGACCACAGTGTTGTCTACCTCCGGCCTGCCACCACCAGACCTCCTCTTGTGACATCAGACCACAGTGTTGTCTACCTCCGGCCTGCCACCACCAGACCTCCTCTGGGGACATCAGACCACAGTGTTGTCTACCTCCGGCCAACCTACTGTCGGCTCCTGGAGAGGGAGAAACCTACAGTTAAAACTGTCCAGATCTGGACTGACAATAGTATCGCTCGTCTCCAAGGGTGTTTTGACTGGACTATGTGGGAGGTATTTCAGGACAGCTCTGATCTGAATGAACTCCCAGATGTTGTTTCAGACTATGTACACTTCTGTGTTGCGCCGACTAAAACAGAGGAGTTGACGATGACATTCTTCCTCTCCTCAACACGGCCTATAGACATCTAGAGGGTGTTTAAATCCCATGTCAGGGTTCTGTTTTTTGGCTTTTCTTCTGCCTTCAACACAATCCAGCTTTACATTCTGCCACGGAGACTCATAAGGGACTTCTCCTTAGATGGGGGGGCTGGTTTTGTGGCTGTTGGACTTCCTGAGCCAGAGGTCACAGCGGGTCAAAGGGGGGTCCCCACGTTTCAGACATACACACCACCAACACAGGCTCTCCTCAGGGATGTGTTTTTTTCCCCACTGAACATCTTGTACACTAATAGTTGTACTAGTTCCCATCCTGACAGACACCTAGTTCCCATCCTGACAGACACCTAGTTCCCATCCTGACAGACACCTAGTTCCCATCCTGACAGACACCTAGTTCCCATCCTGACAGACACCTCGTTCCCATCCTGACAGACACCTCGTTAAGTTCGCTGATGACGCTGCCCTGATCAGCCTGTTGCATGGTGAAGAGGAACACCGTGGCCCGGTCCTAAACGACTTTGTAGAGTGGTGTGACGAATCACTACTTGGTCCTCAATACCAACAAGACCAAAGAGATGTGCATAGACTTCAGGAAGCGTACAACACCTACCTCGGCAACATCTATCAGAGGTCAGAACGTAGAGATTGTAGAGGAATACAAATATCGGGGTGTCCTCTTGGTCAATAAGCTTCAGTGGAGTGAATGTACAGACCTGATCAACAAAAAGAGTCAACAGAGACTGTACTTTCTCAAAAGCTGGGATCTTTTAATGTTGACTGTACTATACTGACTCTGTTTTACAAATCTTTCATTGAGAATATTTGAACTTTTTGTATTGTTTGGCAATGCCGCTGTCAGCCAGAGAAATGTGCTGAGAAGGATTATCACCATAGCAAGCAAGGTACTTGGAGTCAGACAGACAGGCCTGGATGAGATCTTTAAGATCAGAGCCCTCTGCAAGGCTCACAAAATCATTTTTTTGACCCAAGCCACCCCCTGTAGCCAGACCCAAGCCACCCCCTGTACCCAGACCCAAGCCACCCCCTGTAGCCAGACCCAAGCCACCCCCCTGTACCCAGACCCAAGCCACCCCCCTGAACCCAGACCCAAGCCACCCCCCTGTAGCCAGACCCAAGCCACCCCCCTGTACCCAGACCCAAGCCACCTCCTGTAGCCAGACCCAAGCCACCCCCCTGTACCCAGACCCAAGCCACCCCCCTGTACCCAGACCCAAGCCACCCCCCTGTACCCAGACCCAAGCCACCCCCTGTACCCAGACCCAAGCCACCCCTGTACCCAGACCCAAGCCACCCCCCTGTACCCAGACCCAAGCCACCCCCCTGTACCCAGACCCAAGCCACCCCCCTGTACCCAGACCCAAGCCACCCCCCTGTACCCAGACACAAGCCACCCCCCTGTACCCAGACCCACCCCCTGTACCCAGACCCAAGCCACCCCCCTGTACCCAGACCCAAGCCACCCCCCTGTACCCAGACCCAAGCCACCCCCCTGTACCCAGACCCAAGCCACCCCCCTGTACCCAGACCCAAGCCACCCCCCTGTACCCAGACCCAAGCCACCCCCCTGTACCCAGACCCAAGCCACCCCCCTGTACCCAAACCCAAGCCACCCCCCTGAACCCAGACCCAAGCCACCCCCCTGTACCCAGACCCAAGCCACCCCCCTGAACCCAGACCCAAGCCACCCCCCTGTACCCAGACCCAAGCCACCCCCCTGTACCCAGACCCAAGCCACCCCCCTGTACCCAGACCCAAGCCACCCCCCTGAACCCAGACCCAAGCCACCCCCCTGTACCCAGACCCAAGCCACCCCCTGTACCCAGACCCAAGCCACCCCTGTACCCAGACCCAAGCCACCCCCCTGTACCCAGACCCAAGCCACCCCCTGTAGCCAGACCCAAGCCACCCCCCTGTACCCAGACCCAAGCCACCCCTGTACCCAGACCCAAGCCACCCCTGTACCCAGACCCAAGCCACCCCCCTGAACCCAGACCCAAGCCACCCCCCTGAACCCAGACCCAAGCCACCCCTGTACCCAGACCCAAGCCACCCCCCTGAACCCAGACCCAAGCCACCCCTGTACCCAGACCCAAGCCACCCCCCTGTAGCCAGACCCAAGCCACCCCCCTGTACCCAGACCCAAGCCACCCCTGTACCCAGACCCAAGCCACCCCCCTGTACCCAGACCCAAGCCACCCCCCTGTACCCAGACCCAAGCCACCCCCCTGTACCCAGACCCAAGCCACCCCCCTGTAGCCAGACCCAAGCCACCCCCCTGTACCCAGACCCAAGCCACCCCCCTGTAGCCAGACCCAAGCCACCCCCTGTAGCCAGACCCAAGCCACCCCCTGTAGCCAGACCCAAGCCACCCCCCTGTAGCCAGACCCAAGCCACCCCCCTGTACCCAGACCCAAGCCACCCCCCTGTACCCAGACCCAAGCCACCCCCTGTAGCCAGACCCAAGCCACCCCCTGTAGCCAGACCCAAGCCACCCCCTGTAGCCAGACCCAAGCCACCCCCCTGTACCCAGACCCACCCCCTGTACCCAGACCCAAGCCACCCCCCTGTACCCAGACCCAAGCCACCCCCCTGTACCCAGACCCAAGCCACCCCCCTGTACCCAGACCCAAGCCACCCCCCTGAACCCAGACCCAAGCCACCCCCCTGAACCCAGACCCAAGCCACCCCCCTGTACCCAGACCCAAGCCACCCCCTGTACCCAGACCCAAGCCACCCCTGTACCCAGACCCAAGCCACCCCCCTGTACCCAGACCCAAGCCACCCCCTGTAGCCAGACCCAAGCCACCCCCCTGTACCCAGACCCAAGCCACCCCTGTACCCAGACCCAAGCCACCCCCCTGAACCCAGACCCAAGCCACCCCCCTGAACCCAGACCCAAGCCACCCCCCTGAACCCAGACCCAAGCCACCCCCCTGAACCCAGACCCAAGCCACCCCTGTACCCAGACCCAAGCCACCCCCCTGTAGCCAGACCCAAGCCACCCCCCTGTAGCCAGACCCAAGCCACCCCCCTGTAGCCAGACCCAAGCCACCCCCCTGTACCCAGACCCAAGCCACCCCCCTGTACCCAGATCCAAGCCACCCCCCTGTACCCAGACCCAAGCCACCCCCCTGTAGCCAGACCCAAGCCACCCCCCTGTAGCCAGACCCAAGCCACCCCCCTGAACCCAGACCCAAGCCACCCCCTGTAGCCAGACCCAAGCCACCCCCCTGTAGCCAGACCCAAGCCACCCCCCTGTAGCCAGACCCAAGCCACCCCCCTGTAGCCAGACCCAAGCCACCCCCCTGTAGCCAGACCCAAGCCACCCCCCTGTAGCCAGACCCAAGCCACCCCCCTGTAGCCAGACCCAAGCCACCCCCCTGTACCCAGACCCAAGCCACCCCCCTGTAGCCAGAACCAAGCCACCCCCCTGTAGCCAGACCCAAGCCACCCCCCTGTAGCCAGACCCAAGCCACCCCCCTGTAGCCAGACCCAAGCCACCCCCCTGTAGCCAGACCCAAGCCACCCCCCTGTACCCAGACCCAAGCCACCCCCCTGTAGCCAGACCCAAGCCACCCCCCTGTAGCCAGACCCAAGCCACCCCCTGTAGCCAGACTTTGAACTATTCCCCTCTGGGTGCAGGTATAGGGCAGGAAAAACACAACTAGACAATCATTTGTGCCAGGTGTGATATCCCTCCTAAACAGCTGGGGTTAATGTTCCAATCGGCCCGGTGTGATATCCCTCCTAAACAGCTGGGGTTAATGTTCCAATCGGCCCGGTAAGGCCCGGTGTGATATCCCTCCTAAACAGCTGGGGTTAATGTTCCAATCGGCCCGGTAAGGCCCGGTGTGATATCCCTCCTAAACAGCTGGGGTTAATGTTCCAATCGGCCCGGTAAGGCCCGGTGTGATATCCCTCCTAAACAGCTGGGGTTAATGTTCCAATCGGCCCGGTAAGGCCCGGTGTGATATCCCTCCTAAACAGCTGGGGTTAATGTTCCAATCGGCCCGGTAAGGCCCGGTGTGATATCCCTCCTAAACAGCTGGGGTTAATGTTCCAATCGGCCCGGTAAGGCCCGGTGTGATATCCCTCCTAAACAGCTGGGGTTAATGTTCCAATCGGCCCGGTAAGGCCCGGTGTGATATCCCTCCTAAACAGCTGGGGTTAATGTTCCAATCGGCCCGGTAAGGCCCGGTGTGATATCCCTCCTAAACAGCTGGGGTTAATGTTCCAATCGACCCGGTAAGGCCCGGTGTGATATCCCTCCTAAACAGCTTGGGCTAATGTTCCAATCGACCCGGTAAGGCCCGGTGTGATATCCCTCCTAAACAGCTGGGGTTAATGTTCCAATCGACCCGGTAAGGCCCGGTGTGATATCCCTCCTAAACAGCTGGGGTTAATGTTCCAATCGACCCGGTAAGGCCCGGTGTGATATCCCTCCTAAACAGCTTGGGCTAATGTTCCAATCGGCCCGGTAAGGCCCGGTGTGATATCCCTCCTAAACAGCTGGGGTTAATGTTCCAATCGACCCGGTAAGGCCCGGTGTGATATCCCTCCTAAACAGCTTGGGCTAATGTTCCAATCGACCCGGTAAGGCCTGTAGGTTAGTCTCTTTTTATTGCTATGTAACTGTTATGAATGTTGTATTGTCAATTTGTTTTCTACTGTAAACGCCACTTTAAACGTGCACACGATACTGCAACATAATGTCCCCATGGGGACAATAAAGTCAGTAAAAATAAAGTACCTCTCACCCTATGAGTGTCATGGCCCCAAAGCATGAAGATGTTATCAGAGATCCTGTTTCACTGCACTACAATACAGCACTTCCAACTGCTTTCACACCACGGACTGGGAAGGTGTCCAGCTGATGTCAAACATTTAAACAGTAACCCCGGAAAATGATTACGTTTCAGCCTGTTTTGGTAGGATGGAGTTATGGCCTGCCTGGTGACATCACCAGGTGGTAAATTAGTTAATAGACCAATAAGAAAGAGAGTTCCAAACCTCTCTGCCAATAAAAGCTAGTTTTCAGTTGTCCCCTCCCCACTCAGACCACTCCCAGTATTGCTTGAGGAATCGTTTTTTCGCTAAGAATCTATTTTTGTTTCTTTTTGACAACTTTTTAATTGAAAACATTCATAGTAAGGTATTTAATTGTTACCCAGAAATTATTTCATAAAACAGCTGCATTGGGCCTTTTTTAAGTGGAAGCTAGGATTCACTCCTTAGTCTTTAGTTTTTATTAAGTGGGTAATTTATTTGAATATCAGCTTCACACAGTATTAAAGACTATCAACATTTAAGAGTCAGGCATTTCACAGTTAATACTACAGTCCTCCTGTCCTCCGCTCTTACTTGCTTAAATGTGAACGGAACTGTAAATGTAACTCAAGCTGTGTTTTACTTTTGACCAATCAGATCTTTTGACATCAGATATTTTTCAGAGCTGATCTGATTGGTCAAAATACCAATTTAGTGAAATAAAGATCAGAATTGGGCTGCCTGCCTAAATTCAGCCTTAGTATCCCTGGCGGTCTGTAAAAGCACAGTGGCTAGGAACAACTCCCATGAAGAAGAAACCTAGAGAGGAACCAGGCTCTGAGGGGTGGCCAGTCCCACACTAAGTGATATGTGGAAACTCTAATTTACATATTCCTGTTTTCTCTGAATCCTCCAGTCCATGAGGCTGGCCAGGTGTTTCTCTGGAGCCTCCAGTCCATGAGGCTGGCCAGGTGTTTCTCTGGAGCCTCCAGTCCATAAGGCTGGCCAGGTGTTTCTCTGGAGCCTCCAGTCCATAAGGCTGGCCAGGTGTTTCTCTGGAGCCCACAGTCCATAAGGCTGGCCAGGTGTTTCTCTGGAGCCTCCAGTCCATGAGGCTGGCCAGGTGTTTCTCTGGAGCCTCCAGTCCATGAGGCTGGCCAGGTGTTTCTCTGGAGCCTCCAGTCCATGAGGCTGGCCAGGTGTTTCTCTGGAGCCTCCAGTCCATAAGGCTGGCCAGGTGTTTCTCTGGAGCCTCCAGTCCATAAGGCTGGCCAGGTGTTTCTCTGGAGCCTCCAGTCCATGAGGCTGGCCAGGTGTTTCTCTGGAGCCTCCAGTCCATAAGGCTGGCCAGGTGTTTCTCTGGAGCCTCCAGTCCATAAGGCTGGCCAGGTGTTTCTCTGGAGCATCCAGTCCATGAGGCTGGCCAGGTGTTTCTCTGGAGCCTCCAGTCCATGAGGCTGGCCAGGTGTTTCTCTGGAGCCTCCAGTCCATGAGGCTGGCCAGGTGTTTTTCTGAATCCTCTCTGGTCTTATTAAACAAGCTGCAACATGGCTTCCTCCATTCAACTGGCTGTTCAATGTTTCCACTTAAATCACTTAGTGTGGGACTGGCCACCCCTCAGAGCCTGGTTCCTCTCAAGGTTTCTTCTTCTATGGAGTTTTCCCTAGCCACCGTGCTTCTACATCTGCATTGCTTACCGTTTTGGGTTTTAAGGCCGGGTTTCTGTATAAGCACTTTGTCACATCTGCTGATATAAAAAAAAAAAGGGCTTTATAAATTTGATTTGATCCCTCGTCCTCTGAAGGGATGGGCCAACATGCGTCGTCAGTTAGCCAGTTTGAGACAGGTTGAATTTGTAGTACAGTAAATGAATGCCCTCTGTCTCCGGTCTCTCTGTCTCCGGTCTCTCTGTCTCCGGTCTCTCTGTCTCCAACATTGCATCTCCAATAAGGGTGGTCGTTGTCTCGTCAGTTTTTCTTTTCTTTTTTTTTTAAAGCTTTGCTGTCGGTTTCTTCTCTTCTTCCAGCTGGGTATAGCCATCGGGTTCCTGCTACCTCCCATCCTGGTGCCTAACGTTGAGGACATGGATCTGCTGGCCTATCACATCAGTGTAATGTTCTACATCACAGCAGGAGTTGCTACACTGCTCTTCATACTGGTCGTCATAGGTAACGTGTTTATTATTATATGATGTACTATAAATGTAAACATCAAACTCTTACTAATACATATATAATGCATATATAACCCCTTTACTTTTTCCACATTTTGTTGTGTTAATGTGGGATTCAAATGGATTTTATTTTATTTATCAACGATCTACACAAAAGTGGAAGAAAAATTCTAACATTTGTAAAAGAAAAAACAAAAACACTGAGTCAATACATGTTAGAATTATTACAGCTATGAGTCTTTCTGGGTAAGTCTCTAAGAGCTTTGCACACCTGGATTGTACAGTATTTGCACAATATTCTTTTTTAAATTCTTCAATCTCTGTCAGGTTGGTTGTTGATCATTGCTGACAGCCATTTTCAAGTATTACCATAGATTTTCAAGCCGATGTAAGTCAAAACAGTAACTAGGCTACTCAGGAACATTCAATGCCATCTTGGTAATCAACTCCAGTGTATATTTGGCCTTGTGTTCTAGGTTATTGTCCTTCTGAAAGGTACATTTGTCTCCCAGTGTCTGTTGGAAAGGTTTTCCTCTAGGATTTGTCCTGTGCTTAGCTCTATTCGGTTTCTTTTTATCCTAAAAAAACTCCTTTGTCCTTGCCGTTGACAAGTATATCCATAACATGATGCAGCCATCAATATTCTTCAAAATTTGAAATGGTACTCAGTGATGCATTGGATTTGCCCCAAACTTAACGCTTTTGTATTCAGGACATAAAGTTAATTTCTTTGCCACATTTCTTTTGCAGTATGACTTTAATGACTTATTACAAACAGGATGCATGTTTTGGAATATTTTTATTCTGTAAAGGCTTCCTTCTTTTCACTCTGTCATTTAGGTTAGTATTGTGGAGTAACTACAATGTTGTTGATCCATCCTCAGTTTTCTCCTATCACAGCCCTTCAACTCTGTAACTGTTTTAAAGTCACCATTGGCCTCATGGTGAAATCCCTGAGAGGTTTCCTTCCTCTCCGGCAACTGAGTTAGGAAGGACTAGGGCTGTTACGGTGAACATATTACCGCCACAGAGGCGGTCACGAGTCATGATCACAGTCAAATTCCACGTGACTGTTGAGTCACGGTAACTAGGCTTCTCCAAAACGGCGCTCTGATGCCGCTGATGGTCGTTGGTAGCCTACCAAACTTGCTAACGGCCAGTCGCTAAAGGCCTGGTACTCAGCTCTCTGTTTTCCCTCTAATCACTCTGACATCAATGCAAATGTAATCGAAAATCTAATCAAACACTTCATGAGAGCCCATGAGCTCATGTTGCACAACAGTTTTATGTCATTGCGTGAGAAAACAGAGTGATGGCCTCTATTAAAAAGAGGAGGATCCCATCAGCTTTCTATAGGCTAGACCTACTATATTTATTTCTCAACGTTCCTAATATTTTTAATTTATTTTTAGCAGATGCTCTTATCCAGAGAAAAAATAAAATAATGTATGCACTCACTAACTGTAAGTCGCTCTGGGTAAGAGCGTCTGCTAAATGACAAACAAAAAAAAAGAAAAAAAAAAAAAAAGTTTGGGGAAGCACATTTTCACCATAGAAATACACCTTTTTATAATAAAGCGTTCCATGCATCATTGTATTTGCAGACTTATGTAAGATAGCCTACTGTTCCTTATGTGATGATTTAGATTGGCTAGTCATAGTTTAGGCTAATAATATAACTCAATCACTGTTAGCAAAAAAAGAGCATTCAATGCATGGCTGAGCACGTGAAGAGTAGGGCTATAGGCTCTATCACGGGAAAAATCTGGCCTTTTTTTATAAACACATTTCATGCAATTCTACAACACTTTATATGACTGGAGACGTTAGCAGAATATTGTTTAACACGACAAATGACACGGTAGCCTACTCTGCTGACACTGACCAACAGATCAATGAAAACAACGTTGTCCATTTATAATCGGAGAGAAGGGGAGACGCTAGTAGAATATGACGTCCATCTGAACTGGAGGAGGAAATGATTGTCCAAAAACAAACTTTTAAGTGGCACTGACCCAACAATGATAGAGAGTGAAATATGCGCAGTGCGATGTTGTTCGCTCAATTAAGTTGAGAATTTTGATAACTAAAAGACAGATGAGTATTTTCATTGTCTTCTTTAAACCTTTAGTAGCCTATTTTGAATTATTTTATTGATTTATATACTTGCTTGTTTTGTCACAGAAACTGAAATTAGGAAAACTATGACAATTTTAGCAACCAGGAAATGGCGGAGAGATTTCTGCATTAGTGCATTTTTTAAAATGGATTTATTAGACTTTTTAAAATGTAGATGTTCCAAAAGGTCTGCATCAGTGGCTTGTAGGCTATGCATGGACCCAGGAGATGCTAAATGTGTTTATGTTAATTAACGGTAATCTTTGTAGTGACTGGGTGTATTGACACACCATCCAAAGTGTAATTAATAACTTCACCATGCTCAAAGGGAAATTTAATGTCTGCTTTAAAAAAAAATAGGTGCCCTTCTACCAATAGGTGCCCTTCTTTGCGAGGCTAACGTCCCTGGTTTTTGTGGTTTAAATCTGTGTTTGAAATGTCCTGCTCTACTCAGGGACCGTACAGGTCATTGTATGTGTGGGGTACAGAGATCAGGTAGTCATTCACAAATCATGTTAAACACTATTATTGCACACAAAGTGAGTCCAAACCTATGTGACTTAAGCACATTTTTTTCTCCTGAACTTATTTAGGCTTGCCATAACAATACTTATTGACTCGAGACATTTCAGCTTTTCATTTTTTATTAATTTGTAAACTTTTCTAAAAACATAATTCCACTTTGCCATTATGGGTTATTGTGTTTTTAGGCCAGTGACACAAAATATAAATGTAATCCATTTTAAATTCAGGCTGTAACAACAACAATGTCACGCTCTGGCTCCGGGACTTTGTATTTTGAGCCAGGGTGTGTTCGTTTTGGTTGTGTTTTGTTTGGTTGGGTTGTCATTGGTTGTGTTTTCCTTGTTTGGTCAAATGACTCCCAATCGGAGGTAACGAGTGTCAGCTGTCGGCTCGTTATCTCTGATTGGGAGCCATATTTAAACGTTCTGTGTTCACCTTGTGTTTGTGGGTTTTTGTTCCTGTACAGTCTTTGTCACTGTGGACTTCATGTATCGTCATTTGTTTTGTTGTTTTCGTGTTAGGCTTTAATTAAATAAAGTCATGTTCGCTCAACGCGCTGCGCTTTGGTCTCCCTCATTAGACGATCGTGACAGAAAAACCCACCTAAACCAGACCAAGCAGCGTGTTCAGGAGCCATCGCTGGCAGATCTCCGTGGCAACCTCGACTGGATCAAGCAGCGTGACGAGGAGAGAGGATGGACGTGGGAGGAGATGATTGCGAGTCTGAGAGAGGCCTTGGCCCCGGGGAGGAGAGACCCCCAGAAAATTTTTAGGGGGGGGCTCACGACGTCGGAGCAGCAGGAGGCCGCTATGGAGCGGTCCAGCGGGGTTGCAGAGGAGGCCGCCAGGTTACGGGGGCCACTGGTAGAAGAGGGGATGGAAGGTGTAGAGGCACGGCGAGAGGTACTGGCGTGTGTTGCCAGTCCGGTCCGGCCCGTTCCAGATCCCGGGGTAGAGCCAGTGGTGTGTGTCCCCAGTACGGTCCGGTCTATTCCTGCTCCCCGCACCAAACCTACGGTGTGCGTCGCCAGCCCTGTCCGGCTCGTTCCTGTGCTCCGCACCGAGTCTGTGGTGCGCGTCGCCAGCCCAGCCCGGCCTGTTCCTGCTCCACTCACAAAGCCTACGGTGTGCGTCGCCAGCCCAGCCCGGCCGGTTCCTGCTCCACGCACAAAGCCTACGGTGTGCGTTGCCAGCTCAGCCCGGCCTGTCCCTGCTCCGCGCACAAAGCCTACGGTGTGCGTCGCCAGCCCGACCCGGCCTGTTCCTGCTACTCGCACCAAGCCAGGGGTGCGAGTCGTCAGCCTGTTCCAGCCCGTTCCTGCTACTCGCACCAAGCCAAGGGTGCGAGTCGTCAGCCTGGTCCAGCCTGTTCCTGCTACTCGCACCAAGCCAGGGGTGCGAGTCGTCAGCCTGGTCCAGCCCGTTCCTGCTACTCGCACCAAGCCAAGGGTGCGAGTCGTCAGCCTGGTCCAGCCCATTCCTGCTACTCGCACCAAGCCAAGGGTGCGAGTCGTCAGCCTGGTCCAGCCTGTTCCTGCTACTCGCACCAAGCCAAGGGTGCGAGTCGTCAGCCTGGTCCAGCCCATTCCGGCTCCAAGCACCAAGCCTAGGGTGCGTATCGTCAGCCAGGTCCGGTCCGTTCCTGCCTCACGCGCTAAGCCAGGGGTGCGCGTCGTCTGTCCTGATCCAGCCAGCTTGGTCAGATCGGATCGGAGCCATTACGGGGGGATTGAAGTAGGGTAGTGGTCAAGGCCGGAGCCGGAGCCGCCTCCGAGGAGCAACACCCACCCAGCCCTCCCCTATTTGGGGTTTTGAGGCGCGGTCACAGTCCGCGCCTTTAGGGGGGGGTACTGTCACGCTCTGGCTCCGGGACTTTGTATTTTGAGCCAGGGTGTGTTCGTTTTGGTTGTGTTTTGTTTGGTTGGGTTGTCATTGGTTGTGTTTTCCTTGTTTGGTCAAATGACTCCCAATCGGAGGTAACGAGTGTCAGCTGTCGGCTCGTTATCTCTGATTGGGAGCCATATTTAAACGTTCTGTGTTCACCTTGTGTTTGTGGGTTTTTGTTCCTGTACAGTCTTTGTCACTGTGGACTTCACGTATCGTCATTTGTTTTGTTGTTTTCGTGTTAGGCTTTAATTAAATAAAGTCATGTTCGCTCAACGCGCTGCGCTTTGGTCTCCCTCATTAGACGATCGTGACAAACAAAATGTGGGAAAAAGGGGTGTGAATACTTTCTGAAGGCCCTGTACAACCTGCCTTTAATGTAGCCTAGTGTTCGGATTCTATTTCTAAGTGTATTACCTGTTCATAACACTAACCAGTCTGTGTAATATGCTGGAGGTTTAGTGTGTCACTTTAGCTGATGAGGAAGTAATGTTTAGCCTGTCAGCGATTTCTGACTGTGTGACCTGAAGCTAACTTTAGATTATTAAATTAGACTATTAAATGTTTGCACGCATGTAGTTCTCTTTGGATTAAACCGTCTGCTAAATGGCATATACAATTGTTCAGGATTTTCTTCCTCATTCTTGCTCCTACTTCCCCTTCTGAATCCTCTGGCCTGTATGTCGGGTATGTAAAGTGTGTGTGTGTGTGTGTGTGTGTTGGGTTCGTAGTGTGTGTGTGTGTGTGTGTGTGTGTGTGTGTGTTGGGTTCGTAGTGTGTGTGTGTGTGTGTGTGTGTGTGTTGGGTTCGTAGTGTGTGTGTGTGGGCGCACGGTACGCCTGTCCCCTTGTGACGTAATATAGGACACTCAGGCTTTATCCTGAACAGACGAAACATTGAGAAACAGAATGAGCATTTATAATTCCAGAACTTTCCCTCCAGAGGAGATAGAATAATGTCTGTCATTATGAGAGCATGCTGGAAAGAGGTACTTGTTTAGCATTCTAAACAGTAAACACTTCAATACAGTTTTGGACAACACACCGATTCTTAAGTGTGCCGTCTGACCAAGGAAAGTTACTGGACCGCTTGAGAGCGGAAAAAGGGCTGTGTTCGGTAGGAAGTGACCCGTTACTTCAGACAGGAAATGTGTCAGCACAAAGACCCTCCTCTCACTCTCTTACTTTCTTTCTTTTCACGTCACGTCAACTCTCTCTCTCTCTCTCTCTCAATTCAATTTCAATTTCAATTTCAATTTAAGGGCTTTATTGGCATGGGAAACGTATGTTAACATTGCCAAAGCAAGTGAAGTAGATAGTAAACAAAAGTGAAATAAACAATAAATATTAACAGTAAACATTACACTCAGAAGTTCCAAAAGAATAAAGACATTTCAAATGTCATATTATGTATATATACAGTGTTGTAACAATGTGCAAATAGTTAAAGTACAAATGGGAAAATAAATGAACATAAATATGGGTTGTATTTACAATGGTGTTTGTTCTTCACTGGTTGCCCTTTTCTTGTGGCAACAGGTCACAAATCTTGCAGCTGTGATGGCACACTGTGGTTTTTCACCCAGTAGATAAGGGAGTTTATCAAAATTGGATTTGTTTTCGAATTCTTTGTGGATCGCTGTAATCTGAGGGAAATATGTGTCTCTAATATGGTCATACATTTGGCAGGAGGTTAGGAAGTGCAGCTCAGTTTCCACCTCATTTTGTGGGCAGTGTGCACATAGCCTGTCTTCTCTTGAGAGCCAGGTCTGCCTACGGCGGCCTTTCTCAATAGCAAGGCTATGCTCACTGAGTCTGTACATAGTCAAAGCTTTCCTTAAGTTTGGGTCAGTCACAGTGGTCAGGTATTCTGCCACTGTGTACTCTCTGTTTAGGGCCAAATAGCATTCTAGTTTGCTCTGTTTTTTTGTTTGTTCTTTCCAATGTGTCAAGTAATTCTCTTTTTGTTTTCTCATGATTTGGTTGGGTCTAGTTGTGTTGTTGTTGTTGTTGTCCTGGGGCTGTGTGGGGTCTGTTTGTGTTTGTGAACAGAGCCCCAGGACAAGCTTACTTAGGGGACTCTTCTCCAAGTTCATCTCTCTGTAGGTGATGGCTTTCTTATGGAAGGTTTGGGAATCGCTTCCTTTTAAGTGGTTATAGAATTTAACGGCTCTTTTCTGGATTTTGATAATTAGCGGGTATTGGCCTAATTCTGCTCTGCATGCATTATTTGGTGTTTTACGTTGTACACGGAGGATGTTTTTGCAGAATTCTGCATGCAGAGTCTCAATTTGGTGTTTGTCCCATTTTGTGAATTCTTGGTTGGTGAGCGGACCCCAGACCTCAGAACCATAAAGGGCAATGGGTTCTATAACTGATTCAAGTATTTTTAGCCAGATCCTAATTGGTATGTCAAATTTTATGTTCCTTTTGATGGCATAGAAGGCCCTTCTTGCCTTGTCTCTCAGATCGTTCACAGCTTTGTGGAAGTTACCTGTGGCGCTGATGTTTAGGCCGAGGTATGTATAGTTTTTTGTGTGCTCTAGGGCAACGGTGTCTAGATGGAATTTGTATTTGTGGTCCTGGCAACTGGACCTTTTTTGGAACACCATTATTTTTGTCTTACTGAGATTTACTGTCAGGGCCCAGGTCTGACAGAATCTGTGCAGAAGATCTAGGTGCTGCTGTAGGCCCTCCTTGGTTGGTGACAGAAGCACCAGATCGTCAGCAAACAGAAGACATTTGACTTCAGATTCTAGTAGGGTGAGGCCGGGTGCTGCAGACTGTTCTAGTGCCCTCGCCAATTCGTTGATATATATGTTGAAGAGGGTGGGGCTTAAACTGCATCCCTGTCTCACCCCACGGCCCTGTGGAAAGAAATGTGTGTGTTTTTTGCCAATTTTAACCGCACACTTGTTGTTTGTGTACATGGATTTTATAATGTCGTATGTTTTTCCCCCAACCCCACTTTCCATCAATTTGTATAGCAGACCCTCATGCCAAATTGAGTCAAAAGCTTTTTTGAAATCAACAAAGCATGAGAAGACTTTGCCTTTGTTTTGTTTTGTTTGTTTGTCAATTAGGGTGTGCAGGGTGAATACGTGGTCTGTCGTACGGTAATTTGGTAAAAAGCCAATTTGACATTTGCTCAGTACATTGTTTTCACTGAGGAAATGAACTAGTCTGCTGTTAATGATAATGCAGAGGATTTTCCCAAGGTTGCTGTTGACGCATATCCCACGGTAGTTATTGGGGTCAAATTTGTCTCCACTTTTGTGGATTGGGGTGATCAGTCCTTGGTTCCAGATGTTGGGGAAGATGCCAGAGCTAAGGATGATGTTAAAGAGTTTAAGTATAGCTAATTGAAATTTGTGGTCTGTATATTTTATCATTTCATTGAGGATACCATCAACACCACAGGACTTTTTGGGTTGGAGGGTTTGTATTTTATCCTGTAGTTCATTCAATGTAATTGGAGAATCCAGTGGGTTCTGGTAGTCTTTAATAGTTGATTCTAAGATTTGCATTTGATCATGTATATTTTTTTGCTGTTTGTTCTCTGTTATAGGGCCAAAAAGATTGGAGAAGTGGTTTACCCATACATCTCCGTTTTGGATAGATAGCTCTTCGTGTTGTTGTTTGTTTAGTGTTTTCCAATTTTCCCAGAAGTGGTTAGAGTCTATGGATTCTTCAATTACATTGAGCTGATTTCTGACATGCTGTTCCTTCTTTTTCCGTAGTGTATTTCTGTATTGTTTTAGTGATTCACCATAGTGAAGGCGTAGGCTCAGGTTTTCTGGGTCTCTATGTTTTTGGTTGGATAGGTTTCTCAATTTCTTTCTTAGGTTTTTGCATTCTTCATCAAACCATTTATCACTGTTATTACTTTTCTTTGGTTTTCTGTTAGCTTCCCTATCAAATCTAAAAATCTCTGAGAGGTCAAATATACTGTTTAGGTTTTCTAGTGCCAAGTTTACACCTTCACTATTACAGTGGAACGTTTTGTCCAGGAAGTTGTCTAGAATGGATTGAATTTGTTGTTTCCTAATTGTTTTTTGGTAGGTTTCAACACTACTTTCCTTCCATCTATAGCATTTCTTAATATTATTTAGTTCTTTTGGCTTTGATGCCTCATGATTGAGTATTGCTCTGTTCAAGTAGACTGTGATTTTGCTGTGGTCTGATAGGGGTGTCAGTGGGCTGACTGTGAACGCTCTGAGAGACTCTGGGTTGAGGTCAGTGATAAAGTAGTCTACAGTACTACTGCCAAGAGATGAGCTATAGGTGTACCTACCATAGGAGTCCCCTCGAAGCCTACCATTGACTATGTACATACCCAGTGTGCGACAGAGCTGCAGGAGTCGTGACCCATTTTTGTTGGTTATGTTGTCGTAGTTGTGCCTAGGGGGGCATATGGGGGAGGGAATGCTGTCACCTCCAGGTAGGTGTTTGTCCCCCTGTGTGCTGAGGGTGTCAGGTTCTTGTCCAGTTCTGGCATTTAGTTCGCCACAGACTAGTACATGTCCCTGGGTCTGGAAATGATTGATTTCCCCCTCCAGGATGGAGAAACTGTCTTCATTAAAGTATGGGGATTCTAGTGGGGGGATATAGGTAGCACACAGGAGGACATTTTTCTCAGTTGAGATAATTTCCTTTTGAATTTCTAACCAAATGTAAAATGTTCCTGTTTTGATTAATTTAATAGAGTGAGTTAGGTCTGCTCTATACCAAATTAGCATACCCCCTGAGTCCCTTCCCTGTTTCACACCTGGTAGTTTGGTGGATGGGACTACCAGCTCTCTGTAACCTAGAGGGCAACCAGTGGGTCCGTCTCCTCTATACCATGTTTCTTGTAGGATGACAATGTCTGTATTTCCGATTTCTTTGGTGAAGTCCAGATTCCTGCTCTTTAGGCCAAAGGCAGATGACCTCAGGCCTTGGATATTCCAGGATGAAATAGTGAAGGCTTTGTGTTCCATAAAGTGTCTAATGTTGTTGGTTGTGTGGTTTGGCCTCAGGCCAGTAATTGTGAGCAGAGCCTGCTGAGCATCTGGTACATGCCATTGGCTTGGGCTAGTGTAAGAGTGGGTGTTGGGCCTGTTTGCCTGCTCACGGCCTGGGCGTATGTGTGACTTTCATGTTGAGGCCCTCTTTGTGGGAGTGGGGGGCTTGGGGTGGGTAGGAGGGGCATAGGTCTGATCTGAGGGGGCCTAAATGGGGTGTGGGCATGGTTGACTTGGGGGGGAGTTAATTGGTTGGGGTGGGGGTGTAGATGTGGTTGATGGTGCTGTGGTCTGGATGTAGGTCCTCTCTGCGGGGGTCCTCTATGTGTAGGTCCTGGGGGGGGTCCCGCAGGTCTGGGAGAGTGTCTCGCTGGTCTGGGCGGGGTGTCTGTTGATCTGTTGCTCCTGTGTGAGGTGTTGGGTCTGCGGTTGAGGGCGATATCCTTTAGGGTCCGGGCGAAGGTGGGCACTGCTGCCTTGTATAGGTGGACCTGGTCGTAAAGGCTGTTCACGTCCAGGGTGGAGTGGTGGGCCAGGAAGACATTTGGTTTTGATGCACAGTCACGGGAAATACTTGCGTTTACCCGCTGTATGGTAGCAGGGTGGAAGTCTTTTCGTGGTAACAGGGTTGAGATAACCACTTGTGCGTTGGGGAAAGTAGAAGAAGCTTTTTCTATCACGCCCTTGAGTGATGTGGCCACCCTTTCCTGCTGTGTTCTCAGGTCGTTTGTGCCTGTGTGTATTATTATGTGGCTGGGTGATCCTAGTCGGTCCTTAGACAGAAGGTCTAGGGCGCGCTGGGTATTTGGACACCAGAGTTTAGACACTGTGTGTTTTGGAAAAAGTTTATTTTCTTGTATGTATTTCCCGTTTGAGTCCATAAGGAGTACAATCTGTGGCTTGTGTATGTCCTCAGTGGGTGTGGGGGGGTCGTCATGAGGGCTATCAGGGTGTCTGACTGGGAGGTTGCTCAGAGGGGTTGGGGTCCCCAGGGCTTGGGGTTCTTCATTTGTTTGTCTGGGTGTGATGTCGAGGCTATGGTCAGGGTCTAGGGTGTACTGTTCTGCTGCGGTGTCGAGACTTTGGCCAGGATCTGAGGTGGGCTGTTCTCTAATGGGTTGTTCAATGTCACCCATCATCGTTCTCACCTTCTCCTCCAGCACTCTGATCCTCTCCTCTAGTGCTCTGTTCTTCTCCTGCTCCTGCTCTTTCTCCTGTTGATGTTGTCTCACCACAGTCCAGAGTGCAGACATGTCTCTCTCTACCTGCAGCTCTCCAGGTCTAGTTAAGGGGGTGTTGTTGTGCTGGACTGTTGTCTGGGTCTGTGCTGACTGGAGTGTGTTCACCTGCTGTTCCAGCTCCACCTGCCTTACCTCCAGCTGGGTGAATTTATCCTTCATTTCAATGAGGGAGTAGTACTCTGTGCTGGGAAGTTGAGTTTCTGCTTGGGGTTGCTCTGTGGGGTTATTTAATGAAGAGGTCTGGTCTGACCCGCTCGGGGTAGGGGTATCTTTCTCAAGGGACAGCTTCTCCTGCTGAGCTATTTCTTTGATTAGGTGAAAGTCCAGCTGGAACTGTTTGGTGTTGCCTTGAACCAAAACGGTTCCAGATTTATAGAGATTAATATTAGACGACTCAGAGTCCTCGTTGTCCAGTATCCTGAGTTTCCACCCGTCGCTAACACCCCCCCTCTTAACAGAGGGGGTAGTGTGCTAGTATAGCACTGTGCCATGCCAGGGGATGGTCTGTGTGGAAGATAAGGTTGCTTATGTTGCCATTTTTATACAAATCAGCAAAAAGTGTCTCGTGCTTCCCCAAAAGAAGTTTCAATTTGTACTCTTTTCGTGTCTTGTCGTTTTTTACATTCAGAGGGTACTGTATTTTAATGACCTCTGAACAGTGGGGGGGTGCTTCTAAGGCCTCTTCTAAGGCCTCTAGTTGGGGTAGACTGTACGACTCTCCTGCCATTGTTGGGCTCAAGGGCTTTGACACCTCTCACTTCACACGTCAGTGCTAATTGAAATTGTATCTCTTTGTAGCAAGCTTAAGCTTGGTAGCCTTAGAATTCAGTCCTTATAATATAAAATATATCATTGTAATGAATTTTTCTTCTTGGTTTTTGAAAGTGAAAAATAGCTTCATACTAAACATTACTTACTCAGTTCCAGGTTGGATGGTGTTTTCAGGTTTCTG
>NW_028157370.1:0-22500 GCF_964263955.1 Coregonus lavaretus
AGTGTACATCCCAAATGGTGCCCTGTTCCCTATATGTGTGATTCTACAGAAGTGGTGCAGATTGCAGTCACCACCCCTAAAAACTATAAAAAACAAAAAAACATTTAAGTCTCCACACTTAGGACATGTATTTACATCCGTATATGGTCTAATTCAATCCGAGGCAATAACAAAGATATAGTTACATGAATATAATACAACTGCATTGTTTATACACCGATTTCTATAGAGAGGTGGCTGTCCCAAACCCTGACTCCTCAACTTCATGTTGGAAATATAAGAAGCTAAT
Organism: Coregonus lavaretus; assembly: GCF_964263955.1. Lineage (NCBI taxonomy): Eukaryota > Metazoa > Chordata > Actinopteri > Salmoniformes > Salmonidae > Coregonus > Coregonus lavaretus. The sequence continues at coordinate 290 of NW_028157370.1, forward strand.
AATTTGAGATTTCTTTTGGACCCTATTATTTCAATAGACATATTGAGTTGTTCTATTATTAGGTTTAACAATGCTGATCTAATTATTCGCTTTGTTTCGTTTTAAACATATTTTTCAAAACAATGCTATCCCACCTTTTGATGTCATTACTGAAAGACACACAGTAAACGACTGTAGAAGGAATGTGCCTTAACCCACACCCTACAGATAACACCGGGTAATGGGATTGCACCCCCTCCACTATGGTCATAGTTAGTAGTCTGTCTGCAAACATTTTGGAGAAAATGAGTGAGCAAGTTGGTAAATCTTTATGTATTTTAAGAAGTGTCACTATCGAACATCTATTTCAAGAAATATGGGACTAAAATACATGTTTGCTGGGATGTACATCTGTCCAATGAAAGATAGCCATCCATATGCTACTATGGGGATTCATTAAGCTCTAATGAAATGTTAAAGCAGCCGGCTAGCTTCTGTTACAGTGTATCTTTACCGAGGGGTCCAGTCCTAATGACACTCCCAAGACTCACATCTACACAGTAATGAGATGGGAGATATATCTACTGTATGCTCAGGCACCAGCGAGGAATGATGAGCAAAGCAACAGGGAGTGGGGCGCTCCAGAGCAGAGCTACCTACCAGTCTTCTGGTGGTCTCTGTTCTGCTGTCATGTGTTAGTGTCTGATGGGCTGTGTGTTGATCACCAGACATGTTAGATCATATGACACCAGACATGTTAGATCATATGACACCAGACATGGTAGATCATATGACACCAGACATGGTAGATAATATGACACCAGACATGGTAGATCATATGACACCAGACATGTTAGATAATATGACACCAGACATGTTAGAAATATGACACCAGACATGTTAGATCATATGACACCAGACAGGGTAGATAATATGACACCAACAATTTAGATCATATGACACCAGACATGTTAGATCATATGACACCAGACATGTTAGATCATATGACACCAGACATGTTAGATAATATGACACCAGACATGTTAGATCATATGACACCAGACATGTTAGATCATATGACACCAGACATGTTAGATCATATGACACCAGACATGTAGATCATATGACACCAGACTTGTTAGATCATATGACACCAGACATGGTAGATAATATGACACCAGACATGTTAGATCATATGACACAGACATGGTAGAAATATGACACCAGACATGTTAGATCATATGACACCAGACATGTTAGATCATATGACACAGACATGTTAGATCATATGACACCAGACATGGTAGATAATATGACACCAGACATGGTAGATAATATGACACCAGACATGTTAGATAATATGACACCAGACATGGTAGATCACTTCAACTGTAGCTCAGTTGGTAGAGCATGGCGCTTGCAACGCCAGGGTTGTGGGTTCGTTTCCCACGGGGGGCCAGTATAAAAAATGTATGCACTCACTAACTGTAAGTCGCTCTGGTTAAGAGCGTCTGCTAAATGACTAAAATGTAAATGTAAATGGTGAAATCTGACTGGAATGGGATCAAGGACCTTTTCTTGCAACCTGTATGTCTGTTTTACTGTCTGTCTCTCTCTGACTGCTACTTCTTGCTCTTTGGGAGCACCAAACGCCAGGCAGCGATCCCTCGAGAGCATTGCTACCTACCGGTGTTTCTCTGTTTCGCTCACACACCAGGGCTCTACAGTGCGACCATTTTACTTCCATATGTGCTCCTAAATATATGTGTGTGCGCTTACATTTTTCAACTTAGGTGCACATGTGCTCCTTGTTAAAAAGGTCAGTGTAGAGCCCTGCACACGCTTCTGCTGTGGTGGCTCTAATGCGTTAGTGTCTGTCTGTGTGTCGATCACAGCGGTACTTTCCTGCAACCTTTCTGTCCGTCGGTTGGTCTGTCAGTCTGCTGTTGCTTGCTCCTTGTGGGTTCTAGGCCATTATAAAGCATTACGTAACTAGTATTGGTGTTAAAATGGCTTTATAAATACTTTTGATTGACAGACAGGCGTGTTTGTGAGTGACCCTAGTGAACTCAATATGATTATTTAATCTTGATTGATGTTATTGTATTACATTTTGAATGTATTTACTGTCATCTGCTTCCCTAATGAGCCTCGAGAGACTTTGATGAGGCCTAATTGACTAATTGGTTACTAATGACTAAATTAGCTTAGCTGATAACCATGTAACTGCACCTCAGACAGTAACATTTACCTTCACACCCACACGTCTGCCCAACATACATGTCTGTATGATGTTGGTGGGTGATCCCTTGTCCCTCCCATCTTGGTGTATCAGAATGTCCCATTATGAGATGAGAACAATAAAGACAGACAGCTAAATGGACCAGTCTGTCTGGCTTGCTGGCTGGCTGGCTGTCTGTCTGGCTGGGTGTCTGTATGTCTGTCTCTCTTGCTGGCTGGCTGGCTGGCTGTCTGGCTGGGTGTCTGTCTGTCTGTCTATCTGTCTTGCTGTCTGTCTGGCTGGCTGGGTGTCTGTCTGTCTGGCTGGCTGGCTGTCTATCTGTCTGGCTGGCTGGCTGGCTGTCTGTAGAGGTGAATGGAGAGCAGTAACCACTGCTCCAGGCAGTCTGCTGTATCTGCCTGTGTGGGGCTGTTGCAGTGATCATTAACGTTTAATAGATAGCCCAAGTCCATGCTCAAATATATAGCCTCAATCCAGCCTCAGTCTAAATACCGGAGATGTCTCTGTTCCTTGGCACAGAATTCAGCTTTTATGCCTACACTATTCAGTAACACAAGCTCGCTATTTGGCAGGAACCAAAATAACAATCACTGTTTGTTACAAATGTATAAACTTACACTATAAACTAAAAACGATAAACTATCTTTACATACATTTTCTTTATAAACCTACTTAAAGAATCTCATTCTTTGGCCTACCTTCCTGTAGCTAACATTGTGTTGCCTGGCAGCTAACATTCCCTGGAGATGCCAATAGAACACTATGTAAAGATGAACACAATGACAGCCTATAACTGTGTCTCAGAGGCTGCTGTGAGAATAGATGGTGGACAATATAATACAGCTCAGCTTGTAGAATTAGTGTTGCTCCACTGTGTCGGACCAAAGGCCTTGTGGTGGGGTTTAGTCTGCTCCTCTGTGCCGGACCAAAGGCCTTGTGGTGAGGTTTAGTCTGCTCCTCTGTGCCGGGCCAAAGGCCTTGTGGTGAGGTTTAGTCTGCTCCTCTGTGCCGGACCAAAGGCCTTGTGGTGAGGTTTAGTCTGCTCCTCTGTGCCGGGCCAAAGCCTTGTGGTGAGGTTTAGTCTGCTCCTCTGTGCCGGACCAAAGGCCTTGTGGTGAGGTTTAGTCTGCTCCTCTGTGCCGGGCCAAAGGCCTTGTGGTGAGGTTTAGTCTGCTCCTCTGTGCCGGACCAAAGGCCTTGTGGTGAGGTTTTGTCTGCTCCACTGTGCTGGACCAAAGGCCTTGTGGTGAGGTTTAGTCTGCTCCACTGTGCTGGACCAAATGCCTTGTTGTGGGGTTTAGTCTGCTCCACTGTGCCGGGCCAAAGGCCTTGTGGTGAGGTTTAGTCTGCTCCACTGCGCTGGACCAAAGGCCTTGTGGTGAGGTTTAGTCTGCTCCACTGTGCTGGACCAACGGCCTTGTGGTGAGGTTTAGTCTGCTCCACTGTGCTGGACCAAAGGCCTTGTGGTGAGGTTTAGTCTGCTCCACTGTGCTGGACCAAAGGCCTTGTGGTGGGGTTTAGTCTGCTCCACTGTGCTGGACCAAAGGCCTTGTTGTGGGGTTTAGTCTGCTCCACTGTGCCGGGCCAAAGGCCTTGTGGTGAGCTTTAGTCTGCTCCTCTGTGCCGGGCCAAAGGCCTTGTGGTGGGGTTTAGTCTGCTCCTCTGTGCCGGGCCAAAGGCCTTGTGGTGAGGTTTAGTCTGCTCCTCTGTGCCGGGCCAAATGCCTTGTGGGGGGGTTTAGTCTGCTCCTCTGTGCCGGACCAAAGGCCTTGTGGTGAGGTTTAGTCTGCTCCTCTGTGCCGGACCAAAGGCCTTGTGGTGGGGTTTAGTCTGCTCCTCTGTGCCGGACCAAAGGCCTTGTGGTGAGGTTTAGTCTGCTCCTCTGTGCCGGACCAAAGGCCTTGTGGTGAGGTTTAGTCTGCTCCTCTGTGCCGGGCCAAAGGCCTTGTGGTGGGGTTTAGGGACTGTTTGAAGATGAATACACGGCACCTGAGATACTCCTAATGAAAACACACTGTACTGCAGCACAACCCTGCCACACACACACTGTATGGTATAACAACATTGCCATCATACTGTAGCCTCCCGGTACCAGCCTCCCCTGGCTGATACAGACAAAGCCCTGATCCCAGTGCAGAGCAGACCTGGCTTCAAATACTATTTAAAATGATTTAAAATACTTTATCTGTGCTTGATTGAGCTTGTCTGGCACAATGGAACCATTTCAATAGTCCCAAAGTGGCGATCCCCACCCATCTGGCAATCCAGACAGACTAAAGACTAAATGATTTGAACACAGGACTGGTGCAGACTAACCCTCTGACCGATCCATCTCTACACATACTGTCTGGTCATTATCACAGAGGGGAATGGAGGCACCTCTCTCTCTCTCTCTCTCTCTCTCTCTCTCTCTCTCTCTCTCGTCCTCTCTCTCTCTCTCTCTCTTCATCTCCTGTCTCTTCTCTCTCTCTCTCTCTCTCTCTCTCTCTATCTCTCTCTCTCTCTCTCTCTCTCTCTCTCTCTCTCTCTCTCTCTCTCTCTCTCTCTCTCTCTCTCTCTCTCTCTCTCTCTCTCTCTTCTCTCTCTCTCTCTCTCTGTCTCTCTCTCTTCTCTTTGTCTCTCTCTCTCTCCTCTTCCTCTCTCTTCTCTCTCTCTCTCTCTCTCTGTCTCTCTCTCTCTCTCTCTCTCTCTCTCTTCTTCATCTCTCTCTCTCTTCTCTGTCTCGCTCTCTCTCTCTCTCTCTCTCTCTCTCTCCCTCTCTCTCTCTCTCTCTCTCTCTCTCAAATAATGATAGGCGAGGGCCATCTCTCTTCAATGCCCTGCCAATCAGTACATATTGAGAAAAAGGAAGGGCAGGCTGAACATAGACATACAGGAGAATCCTTTCTACAGAGAGGAGTGTAGTGCTAAAGGAGAGAGTGGTACTGCTCAACCTCACTAAGGCTTTGAACACACCGACGGCGTCATTGCACAAAATAGTACGCAGCATCATATGGATATGTGTGCAACAAAAGTTCAACATTCACCTTCTGCTACCGTTTCTGTTAAGCCGTCTACGCATACAGTTTGACGCATACAGTGAGGGAAAAAAGTATTTGATCCCCTGCTGATTTTGTACGTTTGTCCACTGACAAAGAAATGATCAGTCTATAATTTTAATAGTAGGTTTATTTGAACAGTGAGAGACAGAATAACAACAACAAAAATCCAGAAAAACGCATGTCAAAAATGTTATAAATTGATTTGCATTTTAATGAGGGAAATAAGTATTTGACCCCCACTCAATCAGAAAGATGTATTGCTCCCAGGTGTCTTTTATACAGGTAACGAGCTGAGATTGGGAGCACACTCTTAAAGGGAGTGCTCCTAATCTCAGCTTGTTACCTGTATAAAAGACACCTGTCCACAGAAGCAATCAATCAATCAGATTCCAAACTCTCCACCATGGCCAAGACCAAAGAGCTCTCCAAGGATGTCAGGGACAAGATTGTAGACCTACACAAGGCTGGAATGGGCTACAAGACCATCGCCAAGCAGCTTGGTGAGAAGGTGACAACAGTTGGTGCGATTATTTGCAAATGGAAGAAACACAAAATAACTGTCAATCTCCCTCGGCCTGGGGCTCCATGCAAGATCTCACCTCGTGGAGTTGCAATGATCATGAGAACGGTGAGGAATCAGCCCAGAACTACACGGGAGGATCTTGTCAATGATCTCAAGGCAGCTGGGACCATTTCCAATGCTGGAAGGCAAACGCAGCGTTCCACTGGAAATGAATGTACTTCTGGTGTACCAAAACGCAATGACGCAGTCGCTGTGTTCAAAGCGTAAGGGATGGGCTGCATCCTAAATGGCACCCTGTTCCCTATGGGCAGTGGTCAAAAGTAGTGCACTACATAGGGATTAGGGTGCAATGTGGGACACGGCCGTGGTCATTACAGAGATACTACGTTGTTCTCAGAGAGACAGCATATTCTGAAGGAGACAAAGACTGTCAGACATGATTGGGCTCAGCAAGGTGATCATGTTTGTGTGTGTGTTGTGGGGTGTCTGTATCTGGCATATGTGTGTCCATGTGTTTGCCTGTATATTTCCCCTGGTGACTTGAGGGCAGGAGGGCCACTGGCAGACGAGCAGACAGACAGACACTGGTCTGGGCCTCTGTTTCACCTCCCCTGCCTCCATGTCACCTTTGGCAGCAGCGGCAGACTGCACTCTGTGCCCAGCCAGTCCATATGGCCATGCTTTGACTAATGACATGACCCATAGGTTAAAGTCTTAAGGCCCATGGGACACGTTTCCTTCCCCTCTGCATGGGGTCTACGGCATGAAGGATATTAATACCTAACACTTCCCTTGTGCTGATGCCTTCAACAACATAACATCTCTTTTGTTTTCTCTCTCTCTTTCTGTCTCTCTTTCTCTCTCTTTTTTATTTATTTCTCTGTCTCCCTCCTCTTTCTCTATCTCTCCCTGTCTCTCCCGCCTCTCTCTCTTTCTCTCTCTCTCTCTCTCTCTCCCTCTGTCTCTCCCTCCTCTCTCTCTCTTTCTCTCTCTCTCTCTCTCTCTCCCTCTGTCTCTCCCTCCTCTCTCTCCCTTTCTCTATCTCTCTCCCTCTCTCCCTCTGTCTCTCCCTCAGATTCTGCTGGGAATTTTCTTCATCCTGGTTGCTCTGCTGTTTGTTGTTGCTCTGTTCATTTCAAAGTAAGTAGACTACTGTACACCTAACCTGCAATAACAATGTAATGCAGAGTCACTCTTATTTAGTACAACACATTACAGTATTACTGTCTCTGGGTACCATAGTAACAGTTAGTATAGATAGGACAGCCCATGTCACACAGACAGTGTTGTTACTAAGACTCATGAGTCACACAGACAGTCAGCTCTAGTAATTGTAGTTAGTGTAGCCAGTGAAGTTGCAGGGTCCTGACAGGATGATTGTAGTTAGTGTAGCCAGTGAAGTTGCAGGGTCCTGACAGGATGATTGTAGTTAGTGTAGCCAGTGAAGTTGCAGGGTCCTGACAGGGTGATTATAGTTAGTGTAGCCAGTGAAGTTGCAGGGTCCTGACAGGGTGATTGTAGTTAGTGTAGCCAGTGAAGTTGCAGGGTCCTGACAGGGTGATTATAGTTAGTGTAGCCAGTGAAGTTGCAGGGTCCTGACAGGGTGATTGTAGTTAGTGTAGCCAGTGAAGTTGCAGGGTCCTGACAGGGTGATTGTAGTTAGTGTAGCCAGTGAAGTTGCAGGGTCCTGACAGGGTGATTGTAGTTAGTGTAGCCAGTGAAGTTGCAGGGTCCTGACGGTGTAATTGTAGTTAGTGTAGCCAGTGAAGTTGCAGGGTCCTGACGGTGTAATTGAAGTTGCAGTGTGCCGTCATATCTCATGTCTGATAAAAGTTAATATGGGTTTATGATGCATAGTTGAAGTAAAGTAAAATGGTTTGTGTCTGTTATAGTAACGTGCTGTTAAACTAATGTCAAATGGTTTGTGTCTGTGAATGTACACGCCTGTGAACAATAATTTCCTTGGAAGACTAAACTACTCTACTCTGCTCTGCTCTACTCTATTCTGCTTTGTTCTGTTCTGCTCTGCTCTGCTCTGCTCTGTTCTGTTATTTTCTACTCGGCAGTTTGGACAAAGCTCTTCACTCCGCTGGCATCAGTTCTGGCTTCATGGTGTTTGGCACCAACCTGACCAACCCTCTGAATGAACTCCTACTGACTCTACAGCCTGTGAGTACTGTTTGGTGCGTGTGTGTGCGTAGATGAATGCACTTACTGGAAGTCTCTCTGAATAAGAGCGTCTGCTAAATGACAAAACATGTAAAGTGTGTGTGTGTGTGTGTGTGTGTGTGTGTGCGCGCACACCCTGTGAGTATATTGGAACCCCTCTTTCCTTAAAGTGGGATAATGTTACATGCCGTTGGCCTCAGTGGGATAATGTTACATGCCGTTGGCCTCAGTAGGATAATGTTCCATGCCGTTGGCCTCAGTGGGATAATGTTACATGCCGTTGGCCTCAGTAGGATAATGTTTCATGCCGTTGGCCTCAGTGGGATAATGTTACATGCCGTTGGCCTCAGTGGGATAATGTTCCATGCCGTTGGCCTCAGTGGGATAATGTTCCATGCCGTTGGCCTCAGTGGGATAATGTTTCCTGCCTTTGGCCTCAGTAGGATAATGTTCCATGCCGTTGGCCTCGGTGGGATAAATATTCCTTGCCGTTGGCCTCAGCGGGATAATGTTCATAATTTTGCCAATCTCATATTATCTAGAATAATTAATTATATTACTAAAACAGTACAGGTCACAGGGGGTCAACCAGTATCTTTTACCATAATAACACATTATTAAGTACATGCCATGTTCCAGGCAATTTTAAATTACTTTTAGATCTTACTTTATCTTAAGTGGTGGAATCGTAAGTGGCTCGGTATAGTTTTAATTGAGTACTTAACTGTATTTGACTTTAATTTGATCTTAGGAGTGGATTGGTAGGCGTTCTGGTGCCTTGGTATGTAATAGTTCCAGAGCCTCCCTACGTCATTGTTCTCAAATCAGCTAATTAGATCAAGAAGTATTAGAGAGAGGATGGGTCCCAAATGGCACCCCATTCCCTATATAGTGCACTACTTTTGACAAGATCCCAATGGGCCATGGTCAAAACTATTGCACTACATAGGGAATAGGGTGCCATTTGGGACACAGTCAGAGAGAAGTCCTGGCCATTGATTTCTGCAATTAGAGTAGGATACTTTAATTAAAATATATTATTCCCCCTAGACCCATAGCTTATTCATAATGGCTTCTCTGTGATGTGAATGACCAAAACCCTGGGTTCCTAATCCCTATATAGTGCACTACTTTTGAGCGATAGGGGGAGAGAGAAAGAGAGAGAAAAAGTTGTTCAATTATATATAGGACATAGGCTGCTATTTGAGACTCATCCAGCCCCTGATTTGCTTGTAGGAGGATATGATGATGGAAATTCTAAAGGTCACTGTGTATTTTACTAATATTTAAAATGCATGTCAAGTCCAGTAGGAGTTATGACCGTAAAGCTGCCGAAGTGCCAGGCATTAACATTTCCTCCACAGTGACGTGCAGCCAAAGCAACTCTCTGGATGGTAATTTTCAGTCAGCGTGACTTTCAAAGAGTTTTCCCCCCACAAAAGTTTTTGTTTTTTGTTTTTGTTTTTTTTGCGACCCACTGAAGCGAACGCACACACACCTAGACACACACACACACACACACACACACCTAGACACACATACACACACCTACAGTGTTTCTCAATATGCATACTACCGTGCTCCATACTTTCATGCTCCGAGTGCATTCTCCGAGGACGTTCTCTTGAGTACGTTCTTGTGAGGGCGAGAGTGTGGAGAACGCATAAAACATTACATTTGAGAAGCACTCCCCCTACTGTATTACCTCACGCAGCATCTCCCCATTCACTGAACCTTCTTCCAGCCAGGACAATCGCAACAATAGAGACCAAACAAGATATACACAAAGCAAACGTTTTACTTCACAACTATCAGCTAGCTATATGTGAATCGGAATAATCTAGTTAAACAGGCAAAAATGACCTAAAATGAATGGAATGCAAGGTAGATGTACATTTTCCGTGGGTAGCTAGCTACCAATTCTTCGTGGCTAGCTAGCTCTATTGACTTACTATGGACTTAGCTAGCTACCCATTCACTGAACCTTATTCCAGCCGGGACAATGGCAAGAGACAAAAACAAGATATAAACACAGCAAACGTTTTACTTCATAACTATCAGCTAGCTATATGTGAATCGTAATAATGTAGCTAACCCAGATAGTTTACAGGCAAAAATGACCTAAAACTAATGTTATGCAAGGTAGATGTCAATTATTTGTGAGTAGCTAGCTAGCTAACTATTCTTCGTGGCTATCTGGCTAGCAAACAGTACTAGTAGCTAGCCAGTTAGCCCTATTAACTTACTACAGGCTTGCGACCTACACACAGTGGGTTTTGTAGTCAGGTGAACATGCTAAAATTAACGCAGCATGTATTTATTAACGTATAAAGATTGAATATTGTAGTCAGGCAAGATATGAGATGTGAATAGGCAACATTTAATTCCAAAGTCGGAGTTTTCTCTCGCTCCAGCTCAAATAATGGCCACCATTGATTTCAATAAATTTTGCGTCATTTTCTACGTGGTTGCATCCTATTTCTGTGCATACTTTCCGTTGAAGCTTGCATCGGTGGATGCTTCAAAATATGTACAAACAGAGTACGCATTCGAAAAGTGCCCTCTGTGCTCCGTTTCGCATACTTTGATTTGGACTCATTCTCTTACCCTCCCGTGCTCCAATTTGCGTGCACACACACACATACAGTGCCTTGCAAAAGTATTCATCCCCCTTGGCGTTTTTCATTTTTTGTTGCATTACAACCTGTAATTTAAATTGATTTTTATTTGGATTTCATGTAATGGACATACACAAAATAATCAAAATTGGTGAAGTGAAATGAAAAAAATAGCTTGGTGCGTACATATGTATTCACCCCCTTTGCTATGAAGCCCCTAAATAAGATCTGGTGCAACAAATTACCTTCAGAAGTCACATAATTAGTTAAATAAAGTCCACCTGTGTGCAATCTAAGTGTCACATGATCTGAGTATATATACACCTGTTTTGAAAGGCCCCAGAGTCTGCAACACCACTAAGCAAGGGGCACCACCAAGCAAGCGGCACCATGAACATTTTTAAATTTTACATTTTAGTCATTTAGCAGACGCTCTTACCCAGAGCGACTTACAGTTAGTGAATACATATATTTTTTTTATACTGGCCCCCCGTGGGAATCGAACCCACAACCCTGGCGTTGCAAACGCCATGCTCTATCAACTGAGCTACATCCCTGCCGGCCATTCCCTCCCCTACCCTGGACGACGCTGGGCCAATTGTGCGCCGCCCATGAGTCTCCCGGTCGCGGCCGGCTGCGACAGAGCCTGGATTCGAACCAGGATCTCTAGTGGCACAGTTAGCACTGCGATGCAGTGCCTTAGACCACTGCGCCACTCAGGAGACCAAGGAGCTCTCCAAACAGGTCAGGGACAAAGTTGTGGAGAAGTATAGATCAGGGTTGGGTTATAAAAAAATATCTGAAACTTTGAACATCCCACGGAGCACCATTTAATCCATTATTTAAACATTTAAAGAATATGGCACCACAACAAACCTGCCAAGAGAGGGCCGCCCGCCAAAATCACGGCCCAGGCAAGGAGGGCATTAATCAGAGAGGCAACAAAGAGACCAAAGATAACCCTGAAGGAGCTGCAAAGCTCCACAGCGGAGATTGGAGTATCTGTCCATAGGACCACTTTAAGCCGTACACTCCACAGAGCTGGGCTTTACGAAAGAGTGGCCAGAAAAAAGCCATTGCTTAAAGAAAAGAAAAAAAAGAAAACTTGTTTGGTGTTCGCCAAAAGGCATGTGGAAGACTCCCCAAACATATGGAAGAAGGTACTCTGGTCAGATGAGACTAAAATTGAGCTTTTTGAAAATCAAGGAAAACTCTATGTCTGGCGCAAACACAACTCCTCTCATCACCCCGAGAACACCATCCCCATAGTGAAGCATGGTGGTGGCAGCATCATGCTGTGGGGATGTATTTCATCGGCAGGGACTGGGAAACTGGTCAGAATTGAAGGCATGATGGATGACGCTAAATACACGGACATTCTTGAGGGAAACCTGTCAGCAGGACAATGACCCTAAGCATACTGCTAAAGCAACACTTGAGTGGTTTAAGGGGAAACATTTACATTTATTGAAATGGCCTAGTCAAAGCCCGGACCTCAATCCAATTGAGAATCTGTGGTATGACTTAAAGATTGCTGTACACCAGCGGAACCCATCCAACTTGAAGGAGCTGGAGCAGTTTTGCCTTGAAGAATGGGCAAAAATCCCAGTGGCTAGATGTGCCAAGCTTATAGAGACATACCCCAAGAGACTTGCAGCTGTAATTGCTGCAAAAGATGGCTCTACAAAATATTGACATTGGGGGGGGTGAATAGTTATGCACGCTGAAGTTTTCTGTTTTTTTGTCATATTTCTTGTTTGTTTCACAATAAAAAATATTTTGCGTCTTCAAAGTTGTAGGCATGCTGTGTAAATGAAATTATACAAACCCCCCCAAAATCCATTTTATTTCCAGGTTGTAAGGCAACAAAATAGGAAAAATGCCAAGGGGGGTGAATACTTTCGCAAGCCACTGTACACACACACACCTCGTATTTCAACACTCTCCATTGTCTTGGCTACACTTTTGAGGATTAATGGGCCAGGACAATGTGTTACAGTACAACATACTACTGCCAGGACAGAGTGTTACATTACAGCAGACTACTGCCAGGACAGAGTGTTACAGGACAGCAGACTACTGCCAGGACAGAGTGTTACAGGACAGCAGACTACTGCCAGGACAGAGTGTTACAGGACAGCAGACTACTGCCAGGACAGAGTGTTACATTACAGCAGACTACTGCCAGGACAGTGTGTTACATTACAGCAGACTACTGCCAGGACAGAGTGTTACATTACAGCAGACTACTGCCAGGACAGAGTGTTACAGGACAGCAGACTACTGCCAGGACAGAGTGTTACATTACAGCAGACTACTGCCAGGATAGTGTGTTACATTACAGCAGACTACTGCCAGGACAGAGTGTTACATTACAGCAGACTACTGCCAGGACAGAGTGTTACAGTACAGCAGACTACTGCCAGGACAGAGTGTTATAGTACAGCAGACTACTGCCAGGACAGAGTGTTACATTACAGCAGACTACTGCCAGGACAGAGTGTTATATTACAGCAGACTACTGCCAGGACAGTGTGTTACATTACAGCAGACTACTGCCAGGACAGAGTGTTACATTACAGCAGACTACTGCCAGGACAGAGTGTTACAGGACAGCAGACTACTGCCAGGACAGAGTGTTACATTACAGCAGACTACTGCCAGGACAGTGTGTTACATTACAGCAGACTACTGCCAGGACAGAGTGTTACATTACAGCAGACTACTGCCAGGACAGAGTGTTACATTACAGCAGACTACTGCCAGGACAGAGTGTTACATTACAGCAGACTACTGCCAGGACAGAGTGTTACAGGACAGCAGACTACTGCCAGGACATAGTGTTACAGTACAGCAGACTACTGCCAGGACAGAGTGTTACATTACAGCAGACTACTGCCAGGACAGAGTGTTACATTACAGCAGACTACTGGCAGGACAGAGTGTTACATTACAGCAGACTACTGCCAGGACAGTGTGTTACATTACAGCAGACTACTGCCAGGACAGAGTGTTACATTACAGCAGACTACTGCCAGGACAGAGTGTTACATTACAGCAGACTACTGCCAGGACAGAGTGTTACATTACAGCAGACTACTGCTGCTAATTGCCCCATCTCAACACAACTATCACTATGTGTGTGTTTATACACCGATGAGTGTGGTTGGTTTCCCTCAGGATACTGTGATGATGCCCTGTTGAAAAGGAATGAGTTGGGAGCTATCACACTCTCTCTATCTCTGTCTCTATCTCTATCTCTGTCTCTGTCTCTGTCTCTCTCTCTCTCTCTGTCTGTCTGTGTCTCTCTCTCTCTCGCTCTCTCTCTCTGTCTGTCTGTGTCTCTCTCTCTCTCTCGCTCTCTCTGTCTGTCTGTCTGTCTCTTTCTCTCTCGCTCTCTCGTTCTCTCGCTCTGTCTCTCTCTAACCTTTGACTTGATTTCTGCCAGGTGTTCCCGTTGGATTATGTCCTGATCACTGTGATCACCATGTACTTTGTGTTCACCTCCATGGCTGGCATCAGGAACATGGGCATCTGGTTCTTCTGGATACGGGTAAGGACAGGACTGCTCCCCGCACACACACACACTCGCCCTTTCACATAATAGATTTTATATAATCTCATTGCTACATCCTATGTGGGGTAGATTAACCTGCTTTCTGTCTTTTTCCACGATTATCTTTCAGACATACTATCTATAACTGCATGGTTCCTGTCTCTATAACTTCCTAGGAGACATTCTGTATTGTTTTTAACTAGCTGGCAGACATACTAATCTAACTGACAGCAGATATACTAATCTAACTGACAGCAGACATACTAATGTAACTGACAGCAGATATACTAATCTAACTGACAGCAGATATACTAATCTAACAGACAGCAGACATACTAATGTAACTGACAGCAGATATACTAATCTAACTGACAGCAGACATACTAATCTAACTGACAGCAGATATACTCATCTAACTGACAGCAGATATACTAATCTAACAGACAGCAGACATACTAATGTAACTGACAGCAGATATACTAATCTAACTGACAGCAGACATACTAATCTAACTGACAGCAGATATACTCATCTAACTGACAGCAGACATACTAATCTAACTGACAGCAGACATACTAATCTAACTGACAGCAGACATACTAATCTAACTGACAGCAGATATACTCATCTAACTGACAGCAGATATACTAATCTAACTGACAGCAGACATACTAATCTAACTGACAGCAGACATACTAATCTAACTGACAGCAGACATACTAATCTAACTGTCAGCAGACATACTAATCTAACTGACAGCAGACATACTAATCTAACTGACAGCAGATATACTCATCTAACTGACAGCAGACATACTCATCTAACTGACAGCAGATATACTAATCTAACTGACAGCGGATATACTAATCTAACTGACAGCGGACATACTAATCTAACTGTCAGCAGACATACTAATCTAACTGACAGCAGACATACTAATCTAACTGACAGCAGACATACTAATCTAACTGACAGCAGACATACTAATCTAACTGACAGCAGATATACTCATCTAACTGACAGCAGACATACTAATCTAACAGACAGCAGACATACTAATCTAACTGTCAGCAGACATACTAATCTAACTGACAGCAGATATACTAATCTGACAGCAGACATACTAATCTAACTGACAGCAGACATACTAATCTAACTGACAGTAGACATATTAATCTAACTGACAGCAGACATACTAATCTAACTGTAATGTGTTCGCTGACAGCAGACATACTAATCTAACTGACAGCAGATATACTAATCTAACTGACAGCAGATACAGTTGAAGTCGGAAGTTTACATACACTTAGGTTGGAGTCATTAAAACTCGTTTTTCAACCACTCCACACATTTCTTTTTAACAAACTATAGTTTTGGCAAGTCAGTTAGGACATCTACTTTGTGCATGACACAAGTAATGTTTCCAACAATTGTTTACAGACAGATTATTTCACTTATAATTCACTGTATGACAATTCCAGTGGGTCAGAAGTTTACATACACTAAGTTGACTGTGCCTTTAAACAGCTTTGAAAATTCCAGAAAATGATGTCATGGCTTTAGAAGCTTCTGATAGGTTAATTGACATAATTTGAGTCAATTGGAGGTGTACATGTTGATGTATTTCAAGGCCTACCTTCAAATTCAGTGTCTCTTTGCTTGACATCATGGGAAAATTAAAAAACATCAGCCAAGACCTCAGAAAAGAAATTGTAGACCTCTACAAGTCTGGTTCATCCTTGAGAGCAATTTCCAAACGCCTGAAGGTACCACGTTCATCTGTACAAACAATAGTACGCAAGTATGAACACCATGGGACCACACAGCCGTCATACTGCTCAGGAAGGAGACACGTTCTGTCTCCTAGAGATTAACGTACTTTGGTGTGAAAAGTGCAAATCAATCCCAGAGAAAACAGGTACAAAAGTATCTATATTCACAGTAAAATGAGTCCTATATCGACATAACCTGAAAGGCCGCTCAGCAAGGAAGAAGCCACTGCTCCAAAACCGCCATAAAAAATCCAGACTACGGTTTGCAACTGCACATGGGGACAAAGATCGTACTTTTTGGAGAAATGTCCTCTGGTCTGATGGAACAAAAATAGAACTGTTTGGCCATAATGACCATCGTTATGTTTGGAGGAAAAAGGGGGTGAGGCTTGCAAGCCGAAGAACACCATCCCAACCGTGACGCACGGGGGTGGCAGCATCATGCTGTAGGGGTGCTTTGCTGCAGGAGGGACTGGTGCACTTCACAAAATAGATGGCATCATGAGGAAGGAAAATTATGTGGATATATTGAAGCAACATCTCAAGACATCAGTTAGGAAGTTAAAGCTTGGTCGCAAATGGGTCTTCCAAATGGACAATGACCCCAAGCATACTTCCAAAGTTGTGGCAAAATGGCTTAAGGACAACAAAGTCAAGGTATTGGAGTGGCAATCACAAAGCCCTGACCTCAATCCTATAGAACATTTGTGGGCAGAACTGAAAAAGTGTGTGCGAGCAAGGAGGCCTTCAAACCTTACACCAGCTCTGTCAGGAGGAGTGGGCCAAAATTCACTCAACTTATTGTGGGAAGCTTGTGGAAGGCTACCCAAAACGTTTGACCCAAGTTAAACAATTTAAAGGCAATTCTACCAAATACTAATTGAGTGTATGTAAACTTCTGACTCAATGGGAATGTGATGAAATAAATAAAAGCTGAAATAAATCGTTCTCTCTACTATTATTCTGACATTTCACCTTCTTAAAATAAAGTGGTGATCCTAACTGACCTAAGACAGGGAATTTTTACTAGGATTAAATGTCAGGAATTGTGAAAAACTGAGTTTAAATGTATTTGGCTAAAGTGTCTGTAAACTTCCAACTTCAACTGTATACTCATCTAACTGACAGCAGATATACGCATCTAACTGTCAGCAGACATACTAATCTAACTGACAGCAGACATACTAATCTAACTGACAGCAGACATACTAATCTAACTGACAGCAGACATACTAATCTAACTGACAGCAGACATACTAATCTAACTGACAGCAGACATACTAATCTAACTGACAGCAGACATACTAATCTAACTGTCAGCAGACATACTAATCTAACTGACAGCAGACATACTAATGTAACTGACAGCAGACATACTAATCTATCTGTAATGTGTTGTCTGACAGCAGACATACTAATCTAACTGTAATGTGTTGTCTGACAGCAGACATACTAATCTAACTGTAATGTGTTGTCTGACAGCAGACATACTAATCTAACTGACAGCAGACATACTAATCTAACTGTAATGTGTTGTCTGACAGCAGACATACTAATCTAACTGTAATGTGTTGTCTGACAGCAGACATACTAATCTAACTGACAGCAGACATACTAATCTAACTGTAATGTGTTGTCTGACAGCAGACATACTAATCTAACTGTAATGTGTTGTCTGACAGCAGACATACTAATCTAACTGTAATGTGTTGTCTGACAGCAGACATACTAATCTAACTGTAATGTGTTGTCTGTCAGCTGTACAAGATCAGACCCAAGAGAACCCGTCCCCAGGCCCTCCTCTTCCTCTGCATGATTCTACTGCTGATTGTCCTTCACACCAGCTTCATGATCTACAGCCTGGCCCCGCAGTACGTCATGTACGGGAGTCAGAACTACCTGCTGCAGGTGACCACAGGCTGGGTGTGTGTGTGTGTGTGTGTGTGTGTGTGTGGAGGGGGTGGGTGGGGGTGTGGGGGTGTGGTGTGTGTGTGTGTGTGTGGGGTTAAATCTTGTGTAAAAAAACAAGTCTTTAATAAGGTTAGAACTGAGCAAATATATTTTAATGAGCATAAATCCACATCACTCACACACACCACTACAGTTCACCCCTATACCCAGCCTCATTCATCATCTCTCTGGCATTAATACCAGCGACTCCTTCTAAACCATTGTAGTAGGAAACCAGGGGATTTATAACTTAAGCCCTGCCCTAACATTCTTCCATTTAGGTTTCAGTGTCAATTTGGGTGGATTAAACCTAACAAACTCTGAAGGAGTGAGGGTTACATCCTCCTGAAGGAGTGATGGTTACATCCACCTGAATCCTCCTGAAGGAGTTAATGTTACATCCTCCTGAAGGAGTGAGGGTTACATCCTCCTGAAGGAGTGAGGAGTGAGGGTTACATCCTCCTGAAGGAGTGAGGGTTACATCCTCCTTAATGAGTGAGGGTTACATCCTCCTGAAGGAGTGAGGGTTACATCCTCCTTAATGAGTGAGGGTTACATCCTCCTGAAGGAGTGAGGAGTGAGGGTTACATCCTCCTGAATCCTCCTGAAGGAGTTAATGTTACATCCTCCTGAAGGAGTGAGGGTTACATCCTCCTGAAGGAGTGAGGAGTGAGGGTTACATCCTCCTTAATGAGTGAGGGTTACATCCTCCTGAAGGAGTGAGGGTTACATCCTCCTTAATGAGTGAGGGTTACATCCTCCTGAAGGAGTGATGGTTACATCCACCTGAATCCTCCTGAAGGAGTGAGGGTTACATCCTCCTGAAGGAGTGAGGAGTGAGGGTTACATCCTCCTGAAGGAGTGAGTGTTACATCCTCCTGAATGAGTGAGGGTTACATCCTCCTGAAGGAGTGAGGGTTACATCCTCCTTAATGAGTGAGGGTTACATCCACCTGAAGGAGTGAGGAGTGAGGGTTACATCCTCCTGAATCCTCCTGAAGGAGTTAATGTTACATCCTCCTGAAGGAGTGAGGGTTACATCCTCCTGAAGGAGTGAGGAGTGAGGGTTACATCCTCCTGAAGGAGTGAGGGTTACATCGTCCTGAATCCTCCTGAAGGAGTGAGGAGTGAGGGTTACATCCTCCTGAAGGAGTGAGTGTTACATCCTCCTGAAGGAGTGAGGGTTACATCCTCCTGAAGGAGTGAGGGTTACATCGTCCTGGTTTGGTTATATCCTTCTAAATTGGTGGATATAATGTACAGTACTGACAGTGAAATGTATTTCAGTCTGGTAAACAGCTGCCATTCCTTTTGATTTGATTTGAATCTCTATTGGCTTGTTCTTTGTTTCTCCTTCATAATGATTATGTCCTGTTGTTGTTGTTGTATTGTCTAGGGTATTGGCCAATTGTCATGGAATTAAACTTGGCTTTGGTTCATGGTTGGTTGAAGGATAAACATGTGCTTTTAAATGTAAATGGCAGTACACCAAAATATGATAACAAACAGTCATTGCATTAGCTACATTCGGAGCATTCGCTACATTAGCTGCATTAGCTGCCTAGCTGCATTCACTACATTAGCTACATTAGCTACATTTGCTGCATTTGCTGCATTAGCTATATTAGCTGCCTTAGCTACATTAGCTACACACCTTGGTGGAACACACATACCAGTATGATTACCATACATACATGTTTTATTTCCTGGATTGCTTTTGAGTTTAATGGAAAACTGTGTACGCTCAGTTAGTTTAAGTGCACATCCTTCATATTATAGCAAACAAACAGTACTGGATACTTTGTTTGCTATGGAGAAGAGAAACATGCCTCTTTTTGTGTGTGTGTTTTGTTTGTTTGTTTGTTTTTGATCAGAGCCCGATGCCACTAGGGAGTAATACCACTGGGACTACCAAGAACTGCGATGCCAATGCACCTCAAGGTAAGACTGCCATCTACACACACGCATACATACACACACCACGTACACTGACACACACACACACACACACACACACGAAGACTGCCATCTCTAGCAGTACAGCAAGATGCTATATTTTTTCCATACATAGAGACCTACCAGTCCACCAGAGGAAAGGAGACCCAAAATAAAGAAGCAAGCGTGTAATATATAATAAACATATTACAATATATGATCAATGTTTAATCTCTCACAAAAGGCATACGTCCCAAACGGCACACTATTCCTTATTTAGTTCACTACTTTTGACCATGGGCCTTGGTCAAAACTATTGCACTAAATAGGGACTCGGCTGCCATTTTGGACACAGACAAGGAGTTTCCAGCGGGGGAAAAGAGATGGCGGTGTAGAGGAGAGTTATCCTCATGCCCAACAGTGGTACACAAGACCTTCTTCGGTAATCTGTATCATTCATTATTCAACCAGGATGGATTCATATCAAGGACAAGCATTTACTGATGGATTACATGGCCTCCTAGCCTCCTCAGCACTCACTACAGTAAAGCCATGCAGACACAAACGTGAATATTCCTATTCCAGCGAGCAGGATCGCAATCATTTATTCATCCTACCTAATGCTCAAGGCAGAGCTGAGCCTGTCTTAGATAGGGTATGTGTCCCAAATGGCACCCTATTCCTAGTGCACTATGTTTAACAGAGAGCCCTATAAGCCATGGCCAAAGGTAGTGCACTATATACTATAGGGCAGGGGGATTCAACTCTGAGGTCCGGAGCCTGCTGGTTTTCTGTTCTACCTGATAATTAATTGCACCCACCTGGTGTCCCAGGTCTAAACCAGTCCCTGATTAGAGGGGAACAAGTGAAAAAACTCAGTGGAACTGGCTTGGAGGTCCAGAGTTGAGTTTGAGGGATATAGGGGAAATGCTGCCATTTGGGAGGCAGCCTCTGAGAGGGAGAGGTTGAGAGGGCAAGAGGAGTATATAGACATTCACCAAGAACATTGTCAGGCAGGGTTACCATGGAGAGGAAGGTGTTGAAATCTAATGAGGAAAGGAGTGGACTGAAATGTGAGTGTGTTGCTGGGTGGGGGGGGGGGTGCGTTGCACTTTGACTGGAAGAGGGAAATATGTTTTCCATGTTTGAAAGGAAGTGCTCAGGGGCGAAGGTGGCTCAGAGGGAGAGATATGGGGATACAGTTCTTTAGAGAGGTTGGAGTTCTAATGTCTATCGCTGTCAGACGCCTCTTCACTCAAAATCTAAAATGCATGTGTAGACCATATCACTGTATTAGTGTATCATCAATACAAAATCAACCCCCAACAGAGAGGCTGAAAGGCAAGAAGAAGCACTGGGCTCTGGGCTGGTGCAGGTGGCTCACAGGGTGAGGGCTGGGATACAGTGGTCTAGTGGAGTTGAAGTCATGGCTATCATTGACCCACACTGGGTGGGTTGGATCAAATGAAATTACAATGATTGTAGATTAGAGCTAATCTAGATGTTGTAAATGTTGCCCATCTAATACAGGCCCATCTAATACAGGCCTATCTAATACAGGCCTATCTAATACAGGCCTATCTAATACAGGCCCATCTAATACAGGCCCATCTAATACAGGCCTATCTAATACAGGCCTATCTAATACAGGCCCATCTAATACAGGCCTATCTAATACAGGCCCATCTAATACAGGCCCATCTAATACAGGCCTATCTAATACAGGCCTATCTAATACATGCCTATCTAATACATGTTGATGCAACCCACCCTCTGCATTTTTCAACTCCTAGTGTGTATAGACCATATCACTGTATCAGTTTACCAGCAGTTTGGAAGAGATACATTTACTGTGTCTAGTCAATGTAAAACCAACCACCAACAAACATACCGGTCGGCTGTTGTTGTTATTTTGCGACCACTGATATATTAGCTTGGGCATAATGAAAAAAAACAAGTAATTAGAATGTTAAAAGTCAAAGGCCAAAAGTGGAGTAATTAACTACAAGGTGTGTGTGTGTGTGTGTGTTTGTGTCATTGAGGTCAATCTAGTTTACATTGAGATGTTGTGTCACTGGCCTACACACAATACTCCATAATGTCAAATTATGTTTTTAGACATTTCTACAAATTAATTACAAATGAAAAGCTGAAATGTCTTGAGTCAATAGGTATTCAACCCCTTTGTTATGGCAAGCCTAAATATGTTCAAGAGTCACATAATAAATCCAGTCACTACAAAGACACAGGCGTCCTTCCTAACCCAGTTGCCTGAGAGGAAGGAAACGGCTCAGGGATTTCACCATGAGGCCAATGGTGACTTTAAAACAGTTACAGAGTTTAATGGAGAAAACTGAGGGTGGATCAACAACATTGTAGTTACTCCACAATACTAACCTAAATGACAGAGTGAAAAGAAGGAAGCC
>NW_028157370.1:25000-115000 GCF_964263955.1 Coregonus lavaretus
GAACCAGTTCGGATTTAAGTATAATTTTTGGATGACTGAAGATTTTAGTGATAGGTCTAATGCTTTAATATTTAATAATTTCTGTCCTCCGAATTCATATTCATTATATAAATATGCTCTTTTAATTTTGTCTGGCTTGCCGTTCCAAATAAAATTGAATATTTTTTTGTCATATAATTTAAAAAACTGTTTGCTAGGCGTAGGCAAGACCATAAGCAAATAGGTAAACTGGGATAATACTAAAGAGTTAATCAGGGTG
The DNA here is from genome assembly GCF_964263955.1 of Coregonus lavaretus. Classification (NCBI taxonomy): domain Eukaryota; kingdom Metazoa; phylum Chordata; class Actinopteri; order Salmoniformes; family Salmonidae; genus Coregonus; species Coregonus lavaretus. The sequence goes on from NW_028157370.1 coordinate 25,260, forward strand.
ATTTTTCCACAAATTGACAGGTATTTTCCTTTCCATGGTAGTAAGATCTTATCAATTTTTGCTAACTTTCTATTAAAATTTATTGAAGTGAGATCATTTATTTCCTTTGGGATATGTATTCCGAGTATATCCACGTCACCATCAGACCATTTTATTGGTAAACTACATGGTAATGTAAAAATTGTATTTTTTAGTGATCCAATACGTAATATAGTACATTTGTCATAATTTGGTTTTAATCCAGAGAGGTTAGAAAATGTATCTAGATCCTCTATGAGGCTGTGGAGGGATTCTAGTTGTGGATCTAAAAGAAAACATGAATCATCTGCGTACAATGACACCTTTGTTTTTAAGCCCTGTATTTCTAATCCTCTGATATTATTATTGGATCTGATTTTAATAGCTAACATCTCGATGGCCACAATAAATAGATATGCCGATAGTGGACAACCTTGTTTCACTCCTCTTGACAGTTTGAAACTTTCTGAGAAATAGCCATTATTTACTATTTTACACCTAGGGTTACTATACATGATTTTGACCCATTTTATAAGAGATTCTCCAAAATTGAAATGCTCCAGGCATTTATATATGAATTCCAGTCGAACTTTATCAAATGCCTTTTCGAAGTCTGCTATGAATAGCAGGCCTGGTTTCCCATATTTTCCATAGTGTTCTATTGTTTCCAATACTTGCCTTATATTGTCTCCAATGTATCTTCCATGTAAAAAACCTGTCTGATTAGAATGAATAATATCCGACAATACCTTTTTAATTCTATGCGCTATACATTTTGCTAGGATTTTTGCATCACAACACTGAAGTGTAAGGGGCCTCCAATTTTGTAAATGGACTGGATCTTTATATTTTCCACTTGTATCCTGTTTCAGTAATAATGAGATCAGACCTTCTTCTTGAGTGTCAGATAATCTACCATTTACATAGGAGTGGTTAAAACATGCTAATAACGGTCCTCTTAGTATTTCAAAAAAGGTTTGGTATACCTCGATTGGTATGCCATCCAACCCTGGAGTTTTCCCGGACTTAAAGTCTTTAATTGCATCCAGAAGTTCCTCCTCTGTAATTTCACCTTCACATGAGTATTTCTGTGTGGCTGTTAATTTGACATTATCAATAGGAAAAAAATCTCTACAATTAGCTTCAGTTAGAGGAGATGGAGGCGACTGAAAAGAAAACATATGCTTAAAATACTTTGTTTCTTCCTTCAAAATATCATTAGGTGAATTATGGGTGACTCCGTCAATTGTAACCAGTTTCATTAAGTTCTGCTAAATGACTGAAATGAGTGTCTGCTAAATGACTGAAATGTAAATGAGATATATCTGTATTTCATTTTCAATAAATTTGCTTACATTTCTAAAAACATGTTTTCACCTGTCATTATGGGGTATTGTGTGTACATGTTTTATATTTAATCCATTTTAAATTCTGGCTGTAACACAACAAAATGTTTAATAAGTCAAGGGGTGTGAATACTTTCTGACAGCTCTGTGTTACATAACAGATAAGGATTGTATTCTGAGCACTTATTCATATCACTACATTACGGATTAGTCTACGATTTCTCAAACAACAGACGTTTTACATTTATTTTTATTTTACCTTTATTTAACTAGGCAAGTCAGTTAAGAACAAATTCTTATTTACAATGAGGGCCTACACAGGCCAAACCCGGACGACGCTGGGCCAATTGTGCGCCGCCCTATGGGACTCCCAATCACGGCCGGTTGTGATACAGCCTGGAATCGAACCAGGGGGTCTGTAGTGACGCCTCAAGCACTGAGATGCAGTGCCTTAGACCGCTGCGCCACTCGGGAGCCCATCATGTACTTACGTAATTTGACAGAAGGTTTGCAGTTTGGGAATTTCACAGAGTCACAGAAGGCCTATAGTAAGGCTTTATAGGGAGCGAGGAATGTAATGCTTGGGTGACTTGGGTTGTACTTTTGGCCCAACACATCCAGAGGAGGGCACTCATATGTAGCTCTGGAATTATAATTAAACTGAGCTGGGAATATGTAGTTACTGTCTTTATGTCAGTGAACCAAAGAGAGAGGCAGCCAAGCTTTCATGATGTATCGAAGACAGTTCTTCTCTCAGCACAAGAAACAGTTGTGTCATGATTTAAGTAAAGGCTACATAAAGGAGTTGATCAGTTTAATTGGTTGAAGTTTCCTGTTTATCAACCACTTCAGCACCGTTGAATCATTACCAACGAATGAAAAGCATTTTCAACTGTACCATTCTCTTTATTACTCACCCGAGGGAGGGAAGGAGGGAGGGAAGGAGGGAAGGAGGGAGGGAGGGAGGGAGGGAGGGAGAGAGAGAGAGGGAGAGAGAGAGACAGAGAGAGAGAGAGAGAGAGGGAGAGAGAGAGAGAGAGAGAGAGAGAGGAATGTTAAGTATTGGCCACAGAGGCAGCACAGAACATGTATCTCCCTTGTTAGTGAGGAAAACAGTATTTGAATCTTGGACCCAGTTTGACTTGTTAGTGAATACAGTATCATGTGAATTTTGGATCCAGTTTGGGCTTCCTGTCTCTCACAATGAAGCATCAATCTGCTGCACAGAAGTTGCTCTGCGGGGTTACCACAAATCAATCCATCTCCAGTTGACTTCACGGTTTAAACCGACGCTATTTTTCACCCTCCGCTTGCCAGATATCACAGCCTCCCAATCTGTTTGTGTGGGTTTGGCCTTTTCCCATCTGTGGTCACTCTCTGTAACCCTCCCTCCCTCGCCACCCACCAGCAGTATCTGGATAAAGCTACACACACACACACACAAAATATGGAGACAAAAAGAGACCATAGCAACACAATGCAATCTATTAGTGTTGTATAGCACTCCTCAGCAGCAGCTGGATGGCTCCACATCAGTTTATGTACTGTAGTGCTCCTAAAACTATGGGATATTTTAGTGCGTCACTATGAAGCTATAGACATTGCTACTACTGAAAGCTAGCAAACTGTTCCGTAACCAACGTCAAACTCATGTTTATGTATTCAATGCTAATTTGACGCTCTGTGGGTGAGAGGACAGTGAAAGCTTGTGGCTGAGGGGATAGTGAAAGCCAGTGGTTGAGAGGATAGTGAAAGCCAGTGGTTGAGAGGATAGTGAAAGCCAGTGGTTGAGAGGATAGTGAAAGCTGTGGCTGAGGGGATAGTTTGCCTGTAGTTGTTGAGAGGATAGTGAAAGCCAGTGGTTGAGGGGACAGTGAAAGCCAGTGGTTGAGGGAATAGTGAAAGCCAGTGGTTGAGGGGACAGTGAAAGCCAGTGGTTGAGGGAATAGTGAAAGCCAGTGGTTGAGGGAATAGTGAAAGCCAGTGGTTGACGGGATAGTGAAAGCCAGTGGTTGAGGGAATAGTGAAAGCCAGTGGTTGACGGGATAGTGAAAGCCAGTGGTTGACGGGATAGTGAAAGCCAGTTGTTGAGAGGACAGTGAAAGCCAGTGGCTGAGGGAATAGTGAAAGCCAGTGGTTGACGGGATAGTGAAAGCCAGTGGTTGACGGGATAGTGAAAGCCAGTGGTTGAGAGGACAGTGAAAGCCAGTGGCTGAGGGAATAGTGAAAGCCAGTGGTTGACGGGATAGTGAAAGCCAGTGGTTGAGGGAATAGTGAAAGCCAGTGGTTGACGGGATAGTGAAAGCCAGTGGTTGACGGGATAGTGAAAGCCAGTGGTTGAGAGGACAGTGAAAGCCAGTGGCTGAGGGAATAGTGAAAGCCAGTGGTTGACGGGATAGTGAAAGCCAGTGGCTGAGGGGACAGTGAAAGCCAGTGGTTGAGGGGGTTGTGAAAGCCAGTGGTTGAGAGGATAGTGAAAGCCAGTGGCTGAGGGGATAGTGAAAGCCAGTGGCTGAGGGGATAGTTTGCCTGTAGTTGAGAGGATAGCGAAAGCCAGTGGCTGAGGGGATAGCCAGGTCTTTGAGGTATATTGATCTCAATAGAACAACCGGGTAAAATAAATGTTTGGCTAAATAAAAGTTTAGTAGTTTTTTTAAAGCTAACTTGCGGTGATTTCTGATCCAGAGTCTTCATGAGGTACTGAGGCCCCTCACTGTGTCCCTGCATGATGGTCCCACAGTGAGTTAGCAGCTCGTTGGACTGCCCAGCAGGTATAGACCACCCCTACTCCCACCGTTATAGTATGTCTACGGCAGCGCTGCGTTCAGCAGGCCACAGTTCATTAACTGTGTTTTCCCAAGGTCAGCATGCTTAGGGCGGGCAGTGTGTGGGCACTGTATCCTTCCACCACTGTATCCCTCCACCACTGTATCCTTCCACCACTGTATCCTTCCACCACTGTATCCTTCCACCACTGTATCCCTCCACCACTGTATCCCTCCACCACTGTATCCTTCCACCACTGTATCCTTCCACCACTAGACCTAGGCAGCTCAGGGACATCCTCATGGTAGAGCAGAACAGTATGTTGATGTACTCTGTATGAACACACCAATGATGCACCATAAAGATACAGCCCATATTACTGTATCATCAGAATGTGAGGGCTCATGACCTGTAGATGTTCAGAATACCATTACACACATGGTTGGAAAGTGAATCGAAAGGCATGCCCAAAAAAAGAGGATATGGAGCTCCTAATTGTATTTCTCCTGTTATCCTCAGAGCCATATAATTATGTCTATGGAAGCAGTATATATGCGTGTATATTTATGGATCTGGTTATCCCTTGGCTGACTTCCCTGTATGCCCACATCCATTGCCCACTAGCTGTTCACCAGGGAGCATCTCCAATGTCAAGTTATTGAGACACTGCCAGGCTTTTATCCAACAGAACTTGTGCCGGCTCCTCCGACCAGCCTAGATGCTTTTAACACTACCGAGCCAAGTGCAGCTGTACTGTGCTGGCCTGATTATTCATCCACCATAGTGGTTTGAACCGTGATGGAAAGGACAGTGTGAAAAGATACACTCCGAGCCAGCACAGTACGGTTTGGGTTGGCGCTGTAGTGTGAAAAAGGTACAGTACCAGCCTGGGCCTCTTTTGGCCGTCTCGCATAACAGCCGTTAGCACAACGGACTAGGAAGTGTCCAGCTGAGACAACACATGGGACTGGGAGGGACCGCCCACCAGAAACTGACATGGTGTTGCCACACTTCAAAGAGTAGGCCAGAGTTGTCATTGGGATGGGGAGAGATTTGAACACACACCCCCTCTCCCTGTCAGTACCAGCCCTTTGCTCTGTAGAGTGTAGTGTAGTGTGGGGGCACAGATCAATCCAAGCCTTGAAGAGCCTCAATGTGTCTTTAGGGTGAGGAAGAGAGGATTTAAATCACAGCTTAATGTTGTCTCTTCCGTGAACATGTGTTTCCTTTGTGAGACCAATAGGTCTCCTTGACAAAGTGATGCAGGGGCAAGATGTCAACTAGAATTCAGCTTCCACATCCAGTATTATGTCTCAGATGTGTCCATGTCAATTTGCTTTCATTATCAATTCATTACAGTCCACTCATTTGTTTTGAAAACCTTGATCAAACAACAATTAATTTATTATTAACCTTTATTTAACTAGGCAAGTCAGTTAAGAACAAATTATTTTTACAAATTATTTTTACAATGACGGCCTACACCAGCCAAACCTGGGCCAATTGTGCGCTGCCCTATGGTACTCCCAATCACGGCCGGTTGTGATACAGCCTGGAATCGAACCAGGGGGTCTGTAGTGACGCCTCAAGCACTGAGATGCAGTGCCTTAGACCGCTGCGCCACTCGGGAATGTTTGATACTTCTCTCTCTCTTGAAAGTAGTTCCTCAGGACTGGAGAATAGCCACACTCCTAGTATTACGTGTTACTTGCATTCTGAACTGAGAGAGAAGTGGAACTTCTTTGAGAAGTTAATTAATAGCCTGAATTACTTTGTGACAGTATCTTCACTTGTCTTTCCACTCATGTAAAAACGTGTGGTGTTTTTTATTTTAGTATTACGTGTTACTTGCCCTTCTGAACAGAGAGAGAAGTGGGACTTCATCACACTTTGAGAAGTTAATTTAAATAAGTTTTAGCTACAGAGGACCCCCCTCAGCGAAGAATAATGCTTCTCTCTCTCTCTCTCTCTCTCTCTCTCTCTCTCTCTCTCTCTCTCTATGTTTCTCCAGTTTTACAGTAGTGGATAATATTATCATATATCTCGCTCACTGCAGCGAGACACGAGGCCTACTGCCTATGCGTTCTGCAAGATCAAGTGGGTTACCATGGCTACCACCCAGCAAGTATCCCATGGTGGAACAGTGGGTGTTTCAATACATTCAGCTGCAAATCAAAAATGAAAAGGCTTTCTGCTCTCTTCTCCCTTAGTGAGATTGGGGTCGACTGACTGTTGTACCTGAATTTCCTATGTGGTTCTGATGGCTCAGTGTGCTAGTTAGAGCATGGGGCTTAACTAGCAACACCAGGGTTAGAGCATGGTGCTTAGATAGCAACACCAGGGTTAGAGCATGGGGCTTAACTAGCAACACCAGGGTTAGAGCATGGTGCTTAGATAGCAACACCAGGGTTAGAGCATGGTGCTTAACTAGCAACACCAGGGTTAGAACATGGTGCTTAGATAGCAACACCAGGGTTAGAGCATGGTGCTTAGATAGCAACACCAGGGTTAGAGCATGGTGCTTAGATAGCAACACCAGGGTTAGAGCATGGTGCTTAGATAGGTCAGCTGGTAGAGTACGGCGCTTGTAACGCCAGGGTAGTGGGTTCGATCCCCGGGACCACCCATACACAAAAAATTTATGCACGCATCACTGTAAGTCGCTTTGGATAAAAGCGTCTGCTAAATGGCATATCATTTTTTATTTTATAGCAACACCAGGGTTAGAGCATGGGGCTTAGATAGCAACACCAGGGTTAGAGCATGGGGCCTAGCTAGCAACACCAGGGTTAGAGCATGGGGCCTAGCTAGCAACACCAGGGTTAGAGCATGGTGCTTAGCTAGCAACACCAATGTTAGAGCATGGTGCTTAATTAGCAACACCAGGGTTAGAGCATGGTGCTTAACTAGCAACACCAATGTTAGAGCATGGTGCTTAATTAGCAACACCAGGGTTAGAGCATGGTGCTTAACTAGCAACACCAGGGTTAGAGCATGGTGCTTAGCTAGCAACACCAATGTTAGAGCATGGTGCTTAATTAGCAACACCAGGGTTAGAGCATGGTGCTTAACTAGCAACACCAATGTTAGAGCATGGTGCTTAATTAGCAACACCAGGGTTAGAGCATGGGGCCTAGCTAGCAACACCAGGGTTAGAGCATGGTGCTTAGCTAGCAACACCAATGTTAGAGCATGGTGCTTAATTAGCAACACCAGGGTTAGAGCATGGTGCTTAACTAGCAACACCAATGTTAGAGCATGGTGCTTAATTAGCAACACCAGGGTTAGAGCATGGTGCTTAATTAGCAACACCAGGGTTAGAGCATGAGGTCTAGCTAGCAACACCAGGGTTGTGGGTTAGAGCATGGTGCTTAGCTAGCAACACCAGGGTTAGAGCATGGTGCTTAACTAGCAACACCAGGGTTAGAGCATGGTGCTTAGATAGCAACACCAGGGTTAGAGCATGAGGTCTAGCTAGCAACACCAGGGTTGTGGGTTAGAGCATGGGGCTTAACTAGCAACACCAGGGTTGTGGGTTAGAGCATGGTGCTTAGCTAGCAACACCAGGGTTGTGGGTTCGCTTCCCGCATGGGCCACATATACTCAATATGTGTCACTATCCTTATTTGACAGTTCTGTAGGTCACTGAAGAAAAGTGTCTTCTAAGTGAACATATTTCCTTGTGCCATACAGAAAATACTAATCTCTGTTAGAGCAGGGACAGGAGAGAAGGTAGCATGTGTTTTATACAAGCCATAACCCAGAGAAGAGAAGTGACTCAGGGCCCTAGGGGGCCATGTTAACATAAGAGGTTGATCCTGGACTGAGATGGCATGCTTTAAAACAGAATGTCCTGTCATAATTTACCTTATGTTCATGTCATCAATATATGATTTGTGACATATGGACAACTCTAAATATGATTTGTGACATATTGACAACTGTAAATATGATTTGTGACATATGGGCGACTGTAAATATGATTTGTGACATATGGACGACTGTAAATATGATTTGTGACATATGGACGACTGTAAATATGATTTTGTCATGTACAATTAATTTTATTTAATCACCCTGTTGCAGGAAATGTTAAACTTGTAGCGTATTTGAGGTTTAAGTGTAATTTCCATTTTTTATTTGACTTGATCCCTTACGAAAAATCTATCAACCCCTCAAAATGTCCATTAATTATAATCCACATAACAATTCACATTTCCTGTTGCGGCAGGGTTATTTCCCTGCTGTAGCAAACTGGCTCAAATTAAGATCCTACATCTGTAATGGCCTTTGAACTTGTGATCCTTTTGTAACAATACAGTGTATTCGGAAAGTATTCAGACCCCTTGACACTTTTTTCACATTTTGTTACGTTACACCCTTATACTAAAATTGATGAAATTGTATTTTTTCCTTGTCAATATGCACACAATACCCCATAATGACAAAGTAAAAACTGGTTTTTAGACATTTTTGCAAATGTATTAAAAATAAAGAACTGAATGCCATGCCTGGAGGAAACCTGGCACCATCCCTACGGTGAAGCATGGTGGTGGCAGCATCATGCTGTGGAACTGTTTTTGAGCTGCATTATAGTATTCAGACCCTTTACTCAGTACTTTGTTGAAGCACCTTTGGCAGCGATTACAGCCTCGAGTCTTCTTGGGTATGACGCTACAGGCTTGGTACACCTGTATTTGGGGAGTTTTTCCCATTCTTCTCTGCTCTGCAGATCCTCTCAAGCTCTGTCAGGTTGGATGGGGAGCGTCGCTGCACAGCTATTTTGAGGTCTCGCCAGAGATGTTTGATCGGGTTCAAGTCCAGGCTCTGGCTGGGCCACTCAAGGACATTCAGAGACTTATCCCGAAGCCACGTTGCCTTGGCTGTGTGCTTAGGGTCGTTATCCTGTTGGAAGGTGAACCTTCGCCCCAGTCTGAGGTCCTGAGCGCTCTGGAGCAGGTTTTCATCAAAGATCTCTCTGTACTTTGCTCCGTTCATCTTTCCCTCGATCCTGACTAGTCTCCCATTCCCACAGCATGATGCTGCCACCACCATGCTTAACCGTAGGGATGGTGCCAGATTTCCTCCAGACGTGACGCTTGGCATTCAGGCCAAACAGATCAATCTTGGTTTCATCAGACCAGAGAATCTTGTTTCTCATGGTCTGAGAGTCCTTTAGGTGCCCTTTGGCAAACTCCAAGCGGGCTGTCATGTGCCTTTTACTGAGGAGTGGCTTCCGTCTGGCCACTCTACCATAAAGGCCTGATTGGTGGAGTGCTGCAGAGATGGTTGTCCTTCTGGAAAGTTCTCCCATCTCCACAGAGGAATTTTGGAGCTCTGTCAGAGTGACCATCGGGTTCTTGGTCACCTCCCTGACCAAGGCCCTTCTCCCCCGATTGCTCAGTTTGGCCAGGCGGCCAGCTCTAGGAAGAGTCTTGGTGGTTCCAAACTTCTCCCATTTAAGAATGATGGAGGCCACTGTGTTCTTGGGGACCTTCAATGCTGCAGAAATGTTTTGGCACCCTTCCCCAGATCTGTGCCTCGACACAATCCTCTCTTGGAGCTCTACGGACAATTATTTCAACCTCATGGCTTGTTTTTGCTGACATTCACTGTCAACTGTGGGACCTTATATAGACAGGTGTGTGCCTTTACACATTTTACATTTTAGTCATTTAGCAGACGCTCTTATCCAGAGCGACTTATAGTTAGTGAGTGCATACAAATCATGTCCAATCAATTTAATTTACCACAGGTGGACTCCAATCAAGTTGTAGAAACATCTCAAGGATGATCAATGGAAACATGATGCACCTGAGCTCAATTTCTATTCGCATAGCAAAGGGTCTGAATACTTATGTAAATATGATTTTTCCGTTTATTTTTTTAAATAAATGTGCAAACATTTCTAAAAACCTGTTGTTGCTTTGTCATTATGGGTTATTGTGTGTAGGTTGAGTAAAAAAAAGTAATTTAATCAATTTTATAATAAGTCTAACGTAACAAAAGGGAAGGGGTCTGAATACTTTCCGAATGCACTGTAACTCAATATTACTTCGTCATTTATCTCTGATACAAGAAACCAGATTAACTATTTAATTTTCCAACTGGAAATTCTGCCAGCATATACAGTCGAAGCGTACTTTAACATAAAAACCTGCTACAGTGGCTTGCGAAAGTATTCACCCCCCTTGGCATTTTTCGTATTTTCTTGCCTTACAACCTGGGATTAAAATGGTTTTTTTGGGGGTTTATATCATTTGATTTACACAACATGCCTACCACTTTGAAGATGCAAAATATTTTTTATTGTGAAACAAACAAGAAATAAGACAAAAAAACAGAAAACTTGAGCTTGCATAACTACAGTCGTGGTCTTCACAAACTTTGCTGCTTCAGTGTTTTTAGATATTTTTGTCAGATGTTACTATGGTATACTGAAGTATAATTACGAGCATTCCATAAGGGTCAAAGGCTTTTCTTGACAATTACATTAAGTTTATGCAAAGGGTCAATATTTTCAGTGTTGACCCTTCTTTTTCAAGACCTCTGCAATCCACCCTGGCATGCTGTCAATTAACTTCTGGGCCACATCCTGACTGATGGCAGCCCATTCTTGCATAATCAATGCTTGGAGTTTGTCAGAATTTGTGGGTTTTTGTTTGTCCACCCGCCTCTTGAGGATTGATCACAAGTTCTCAATGGGATAAAGGTCTGGGGAGTTTCCTGGCCGTGGACCCAAAATGTCTATATTTTGTTCCCCGAGCCACTTAGTTATCACTTTTGCCTTATAGAAGGTACTCCATCATGCTGGAAAAGGCATTGGTCGTTACCAAACTGTTCATGGATGGTTGGGAGAAGTTGCTCTCGGAGGATGTGTTGGTACCATTCTTTATTCATGGCTGTGTTCTTAGGCAAAATTGTGAGTGAGCCCACTCCCTTGGCTGAGAAGCAACCCCACACATGAATGGTCTCAGGATGCTTTACTGTTGGCATGACACAGGACTGATGGTAGCGCTCACCTTGTCTTCTCCGGACAAGGTGTTTTCCGGATGCCCCAAACAATCGGAAAGGGGATTCATCAGAGAAAATGACTTTACCCCAGTCCTCAGCAGTCTATTCCCTGTATTTAGTGCCATCCATCAATTCTGACCAGTTTCCCAGTCCTTGCCGATGAAAAACATCCCCACGGCATGATGCTGCCACCACCATGCTTCACTGTGGGGATGGTGTTCTCGGGGTGATGAGAGGTGTTGGGTTTGCGCCAGACATTGCGTTTTCCTTGATGGCCAAATAGCTCATTTCTAGTCTCATCTGACCAGAGTACCTTCTTCCCTATGTTTGGGGAGTCTCCCACATGCCTTTTGGCGAACACCAAAAGTGTTTGCTTATTTTTTTCTTTAAGCATTGGCTTTTTTCTGGCCACTCTTCCGTAAAGCCCAGCTCTGTGGAGTGTACGGCTTAAAGTGGTCCTATGGACAGATACTCCAATCTCCGCTGTGGAGCTTTGCAGCTCCTTCAGAGTTATCTTTGGTCTCTTTGTTGCCTCTCTGATTAATACACTCCTTGCCTGGTCCGTGAGTTTTGGTGGGCGGCCCTCTCTTGGCAGGTTTGTTGTGGTGCCATATTCGTTCCATTTTTTAATAATTGATTTAATGGTGCTCCGTGGGATGTTCAAAGTTTCTGATATTTTTTTTTGAACCCAACCCTGATCTGTACTTTTCCACAACTTTGTCCCTGACCTGTTTGGAGAGCTCCTTGGTCTTCATGGTGCCATTTGCTTGGTGGTGCCGTTTGCATAGTGGTGTTGCAGACTCTGGGGCCTTTCAGAACAGGTGTAAATATACTGAGATCATGTGACAGATCATGTGACACTTAGCTTGCACACAGGTGGACTTTATTTAACTAATTATGTGACTTCTGAAGGTAATTGGTTGCACCAGATCTTATTTAGGGGCTTCATAGCAAAGGGGGTGAATACATTTGCACACAACACTTTTCCATTCTTTATTTTTTAGAATTTTTGGAAACAACGTATTTTTTTCATTTCACTTCACCAATTTGGTGTGTATGTCCATTACATTAATCCAAATAGAAATCCATTTAAATTACAGGTTGTAATGCAACAAAATAGGAAAAACGCCAAGGGGGATGAATACTTTTGCAAGGCACTGTATAACATAAAAACGAACATTCTACTTAACTGTTATGTTATGCCTGCTGCTGCCATGGCAATGTCAGATTGACAGACAGGCAGTAGGTGCAGGTGGGGGCAGGGTTAGAGGTCAAACTTGTGACTGATTGGCCAGTGGTCCTCAGTGGTGTAATGGTTTCTAACATGTTGGTGAGCAGGTGCTGAGTGCCAAGCTTCTCCATTATCTCCTCTAAGGTCATTACCAGGGCTATTACTCACTCACTCAGCATATAATAGAGACTAACGTTTCTTAGGCTGGTCTGAAATTGCACTAATGGTCTAATGCCACTGAGGATTTCACAAAAAGACATTAAGCTATTTTGAAAAGTGTGTCTCTCTCCGGTCTCTCTCTGTCTGTCTCTGTCTGCCTGCCTGTCTGTCTGTCTGTCTGTCTGTCTGTCTGTCTGTCTGTCTGTCTGTCTGTCTGTCTGTCTGTCTGTCTGTCTGTCTGTCTGTGTCTCCTTACCTCCTCACCATCTCTCTCTCCCCCCCACCTCTTCTGCTTTTTAATCTTTGTTAGGAATCGGATTAGGTGCTATTTGGAATAGTGCAATCAGACTTCTGAGTGGCACCAGGTTTAGATGAAAAGCCTCGGGCGGTGGGGAGAGATGGTAGTGCTGGGGCTGGGGAGGAGGAGGGAGAGGCCAGTTAACTGATATTATTAGGGATGGAGAATTTGGCCCTGCTGCTATTGGGTTGAGACCATTTATTTTGGATTGAGAAAGTCCCTTAACACTTTTTGGATTAAAACATGTCAGATGGGGCAGGCAAGGGCTAAGTTGTCATTCAGGTTGTTTGTCCAAAATGGATTTTTTTAGAAAGTTTTGCTAATGTATAAAAAAAAAAAACGGAAATATCACATTTACATAAGTATTCAGACTCAGTATTTTGTTGAAGCACCTTTGGCAGCAATTACAGCCTCGAGTCTTCTTGGGTATGGCGCTTCAAGCTTGGCACACCTGTATTTGGGGAGTTTCTCCCATTCTTCTTTGCAGATCCTCTCAAGCTCTGTCAGGTTGGATGGGGAGCAGCGCTGCACAGCTATTTTCAGGTCTCTCCAGAGATGTTAGATCGGGTTCAAGTCCTGGTGAACCGTCGCTCCAGTCTGAGGTCCTGAGCACTCTGGAGCAGGTTTTCATCAAGGATCTCTCTGTACTTTGCTCCGTTCATCTTCCCTCGATCCTGACTAGTCTCCCAGTCCCTGCCGCTCAAAAACGTTCCCACAGCATGATGCTGCCACCACCATGCTTCACTGTAGGGATGGTGCCAGGTTTCCTCCAGACGTGACGCATGGCATTCAGGCCAAACAGTTCAATCTTGGTTTCATCAGGCCAGAGAATCTCGTTTCTCATGGTCTGAGAGTCCTTTAGGTGCCTGGCTTTTGGCAAACTCCAAGCGGGCTGTCATGTGCCTTTTACTGAGAAGTGGCTTCTGTCTGGCCACTCTACCATAAAGGCCTAAATGGAGGATTGCTGCAGAGATGGTTATCTTTCTGGAAGGTTCTCCCATCTCCACAGAGGAACTCTGGAGTTCTGTCAGAGTGACCATCAGGTTCTTCGTCACCTCCCTGACCAAGGCCCTTCTCCCCCGATTGCTCAGTTTGGCCGGGCGGCCAGCTCTAGGAAGAGTCTTGGTGGTTCCAAACTTCTTCCATTTAAGAATGATGGAGGCCACTGTGTTCTTGGGGATCTTCAATGCTGCAGACATTTTTTGGTACTCTTCCCCAGATCTGTGCCTCGACACAATCCTGTCTCGGAGCTCTACGGACAATTCCTTTGACCTCATGGCTTGGTTTTTGCTCTGACATGCACTGTCAAAAGTGGGACCTTATGTAGACGGGTATGTGCCTTTTCAAATCATGTCCAATCAATTGAATTTACCACAGGTGGACTCCAATCAAGTTGTAGAAACATCAAGGATGATCAATGGAAACAGGATGCACCTGAGCTCAATTTCGAGTCGCATTGCAAAGGGTCGGAATACTTTATTTTTAATAAATTTGCAAAAGAAATCTAAAAACCTGTTTTCGCTTTGTCATTATGGGGTATTGTGTGTAGATTGAGGGAAACATTTTTTTTAATCAATTTTAGAATAAGGCTGTAACGTAACAAAATGTGGAAAAAGGGAAGGGGTCTGAATATTTTCCAAATGCACTGTATATGACAGACAGTAAATATATAAAGTTCACATCTATTATAACTATCATGAAACAGTTTGACTTGTTCTATAGGCAAGAGGTACCAAGAAAAAGATAACTTGTTGTTATGTTATCTATCTGTTCCTGCCTCAGATAAGATAGACAACATAACAACAAGCTATCTGTTGCTGCCTCAGAGAAGATAGACAGCATAACAACAAGCTATCTGTTGCTGCCTCAGATAAGATAGCTTGTTATGTTATCTACAGGTAACTGCCAAACAATAAGGAAACACTTGAGTAAATGAGGGATACAAAGTGTATTGAAAGCAGGTGCTTCCACACAGGTGCGGTTCCTGAGTTAATTAAGCAATTATGCAATTATCCCATCATGCTTAGGGTCATGTGTAAAAATGCTGGGCAGGCTGTTATTTTGGCCAATATTGTGGCTATCATGGCTATGCCCCCATAGGATGACAATGCCCCCGTCACTGAATGGTTTGATGAGCATGACAATGATGTAAACCATATGCCATGTCCGTCTCAGTCAACGCATCTCAACACTTATGGGTGATTCTGGAGTGGCGCCTGAGACAGCAATTTCCACCACTATCAACAAAACACCAAATGATGGAAGTTCTCGTTGAATAATGGTGTCACATCCCTCCAATAGAGTTCCAGACACTTCTACAATCTATGCCAAGGTGCATTGAAGCTATTCTGGCTCGTGGTGAGCCAACGCCCTATTAAGACACTTTATGTTGGTGTTTTCTTTATTTAGGCAGTTACCGGTATATCATAACTTTGTAAGAAAAGTGCTCTTTCAGAAGAGCAAGCAGCAGGAGAAAACAAGGAGGAAAAGACAACAGGAGAAAACAAGGAGGAAAAGAACACAGGAGAAAACAAGGAGGAACAGACAACAGGAGAAAACAAGGAGAAAAAGAAAACAGGAGAAAACAAGGAGGAAAAGACAACAGGAGAAAACAAGGAGGAAAAGACAACAGGAGAAAACAAGGAGTCAACGAAAACAGGAGAAAACAAGAAGGAAAAGAACACAGGAGAAAACAAGGAGACACAGAAAACAGGAGAAAACAAGGAGACACAGAAAACAGGAGAAAAACAAGGAGAAAAGAAAACAGGAGAAAACAAGGAGTCAAATAACACAGAAGAAAAACAAGGAGAAAAGAAAACAGGAGAAAACAAGGAGTCAAAGAAAACAGGAGAAAACAAGGAGTCAACGAAAACAGGAGAAAACAAGGAGTTAAAGAAAACAAGGAGTTAAAGAAAACAGGAGAAAACAAGGAGGAAACGAAAACAGGAGAAAACAAGAAGGAAAAGAACACAGGAGAAAACAAGGAGACACAGAAAACAGGAGAAAACAAGGAGACACAGAAAACAGGAGAAAACAAGGAGAAAAGAAAGCAGGAGAAAACAAGGAGACAAAGAAAACAGGAGAAAACAAGGAGGAAAAGAAAACAGGAGAAAACAATGCTGCATTGACTGTGCTTTGCTTGAGGAGCCTGATGCCTGTTGTTTTTGCAGTAACATGTTTTTTTATATATATATCTGTTGCTGCCTCAAAGAAGTTGGGTGGGCCTGGCCAATCTACAGCGCGTTATGAGCATCCCGCCTTCCCTGCATCACTCTTCCCAACAAATCAATTATAATTGTGTCAGTATCAAGAGGATTGTCTTTTGAATTGTATGACAATAGAATGTCAGTCAAGACTCCCTTCTCTTTGTTCTTAGAGAAAGGAGGCCATCGTGTCATCTTGCCTATATGCCTCTATCCTGTCAAAACAGTACTGTTATTCCCAGGCTTGTCTGTTTGCTTATGAATACAGAATGATACATCCGGAGACCTTAACAATGGAGTAATTAAATGATGATTAGGAGGAGTCATGTGTTTTGCTTGACGTCTATATTGCTACAGGAATTTAAAAAATGCATTTTAAAGATTAACTTTGAGCTTTTGACTGTTGGCTCTTGCAAACAATGACAACCCACTCCCTACTAATTCAGTCACTTACATAACTGTTGATAATGACAGTTACTCATATATTCAGTGGTCCATGTGGGAATCAAACCTATAACCCTGATATTTCCAGCACCATGCTCTTAAGATACTAAGGGCCAGAATATAATGTTTTTCTTTCAAGTTTTTATTACACTCATATAGCGGTCAATACAAACTGAAATCCATGAGCGTACAACATATCAGAAAAAACTATTTTAAAAGAGTTCAGTCAGGATGGGAGCTGAAGGATGGATTGTTTCTCTGGAAGTTGAAGCAGTTCAGATGGTATCAAGAGCAGAGGAAGCGTTGATGGTCTCGGAGGAAGCCAGTCAGTCGGCGTCAGAGAGACGGTGAGGTCCGCAGCCTTAGCAACCGACCTCGCACGTTCTCCTTCCTCCGGCTTTGCAAAAGATTAGCTAGAAAGCCACTCCTCTCCACTAACACCGTGTAGCACCCACTTGGGTGATGCTACTCAAAAGCAGCCACTAAGGCGCTGGAAGCGCACCACACAATGTTCAAGGTCAGAATAGCTTATCACACTTCAGTTGCCGCTTCTATGAGCCATTGCAGTCCTCTCTCTTCGCTCCCCCTCAAGCCGTTGTCATGGAAATCCAAACAAACAGTCCTGTAGAAAGCCTGCACGCTAGCTAGTTTAACTAGCTAACTGATGTCGATAGCCTGCTCGCTAGCTAGTTTAACTAGCTAACTGATGTAGATAGCCTGCTCGCTAGCTAGTTTAACCAGCTAACTAATTTGGATCATCAAAATGACCGGATTATCGTCAAAATGTAAATTCATTAAAAAAACAATGTCAATGGAAACAATTCCATTAAAAAACAACAACACTTAAAACACCTAATGATTACAAATATTTATAAAATTAACAGGAGTGATCAGGCTCTGGCTGCCATTACAAAATGTTTTATTTAAAAAACTCTACACTGACCCATGCCATTGGTTCCTTCATAGACATAGAATTACTAGAACAGTAAAAAAAAACTCACAGACGATAGCAATTAGACAATACACTCATGGGTGCACTCAATATGGTCGCCGGTCCACCAATCACAGATATTGACTTGACTGGGAATGTCCGTTCTAGTAATTCTATTTCTTTGGTGCCATTGTCTAGAGATCACTAGGAGAGGTCATCCAGAGAGCATAGTCCATTCTCAGAGCCTCCATAAGAGAAGAACACTAATCTGGACAATACAGTGGACACACTGGCAGCATCCCAAATGGAACCCTATTGCCTATTTAATGCATTACTTTTGACCAGAGTCCATAGGGCCCTGGTCAAAAGTAGTGCATTAAATAGGGAATAGGGTGCCATTTGGGACTCAGAAAACTGTTCACACATCAACAGGATTTAGCTAGACTTATCAATGGCCGACATGAAAACATCAGATCTGCCTTTATAAAGATGCTTCTCTGTTAGATCTACTCAGGTGTCTTTGTGAGCCTGTAGACTACAGCAGTGTGAATCCCTCAGACCACAGCTAGGCTTCTATCTGTCTGTGGTCTTCATCCTGCTAAGCTTTCCTTTCACCCATCAGAGCCCAGAGCTTTATCCCCAAATGGCAGTTGGACAAGCAACAATCTCCATTTATTAAGTCAAGTGGTCTTTCCTGCTCAGTTCCCTGAACAGAATGTCATTCCCTCAGATAGTAAATTGAGAGCAACCTGTCGGGCTGTATCACCGCCTGGTACGGCAACTGCACCGCCCGCAATCGCAGGGCTCTCCAGAGGGTGGTGCGGTCTGCCGAACGCATTACCGGGGGCAAACTACCCGCCCTCCAAGACACCTACAGCACCCGATGTCACAGGAAGGCCAAAAAGATCATCAAGGAGATCAACCACCCGAGCCACTGCCTGTTCACCCCGCTATCATCTAGAAGGCGGAGACAGTAAAGGTGCATCAAAGCTGGGACCGAGAGACTGGGACCGATGTTTTTCATCGGCAGGGACTGGAAAACTGGTCAGAATTTAAGGAATGATTGATGGCGCTAAATACAGGGAAATTCTTGAGGGAAACCTGTTTCAGTCTTCCAGAGATTTGAGACTGGGACGGAGGTTCACCTTCCAGCAGGACAATGACCCTAAGCATACTGATAAAGCAACACTCAAGTGGTTTAAGGGGAAACATTTAAATGTCTTGTTGTGGCCTAGTCAAAGCTCAGACCTTAATCCAATAGAGAATCTGTGGTATGACTTAAAGATTGCTGTACACCAGCAGAACCCAACCAACTTGAAGGAGCTGGAGCCGTTTTGCCTTGAAGAATGGGCAAAAATCCCTGTGGCTAGATGTGCCAAGCTTATACAGACATACCCCAAGAGACTTTCAGCTGTGATTGCTGCAAAAGGTGGCTCTACAAAGTATTGACTTTTGGGGGGTGAATAGTTATGCACGCTCAAATGTTCTGTTTCACAAGAAAAAATATTTTGCGTCTTCAAAGTGGTAGTCATGTTGTGTAAATCAAATGAAATAAACCCCCCCAAAAATCCACTTTCATTCCAGGTTGTATGGCAACAAAATAGGAAAAATGCCAAGGGGGTGAATATTTTCGCAAGCCACTGTATTGAGGCTAGTGGAGGGCCAGGTGAGGATCAGGGAGTCAGTTAAAGGTCTGTAACATATTGAGGCTATAAAGATGAGAAGTGGAGAGACAGGTGAGGATGAGGGAGTAATATCTTTCACATGTAATTACGGCCAAGCACCTCAAACCCCCTCGCTCTTAGGCTAGACCCAGGTTCAAATACTATTTGAAATCATGTCAAATACCAAATCTGTGCTTGATTGATCTTGCCTCTTGCAACGGAACCATTAGAAATGTCTCAAAACTGCAAATCTGGAACTCCAGGCAGGCTAAAGCAATTGCTCAAAGTAATTGACAGATTTCAAATAGTATTTGAACCCAGGTCTGTTCTCACACCCAGAATTCAATTTCACTGCTAACCTATTAGGATTATGGTAACTAAAACTCCCATATGTAATAGGATAGTCTGATTTATTTGATCTATTCATCGATTTGAATCAGTGTTTTTAAATCCCCCTTAGATTTAATTGATTTATGTTATATTGCTAGAGTCCAGTGTCAATTGATGTCCTATGGATGTGATAGGAAAAACACACGTTTGTGCATCATTATAATTCTCATCAGACTTAATGCCTAGGTTGTTTTCTTTTACTAAACGGCAATGTATAGCCTAGTGCAGTGTATAGACTAGTGCAGTGTATAGCCTAGTGCAGTGTATAGACTAGTGCAGTGTATAGACTAGTGCAGTGTATAGCCTAGTGCAGTGTATAGACTAGTGCAGTGTATAGACTAGTGCAGTGTATAGACTAGTGCAGTGTATAGCCTAGTGCAGTGTATAGACTAGTGCAGTGTATAGACTAGTGCAGTGTATAGCCTAGTGCAGTGTATAGCCTAGTGCAGTGTATAGACTAGTGCAGTGTATAGACTAGTGCAGTGTATAGACTAGTGCAGTGTATAGCCTAGTGCAGTGTATAGACTAGTGCAGTGTATAGACTAGTGCAGTGTATAGACTAGTGCAGTGTATAGCCTAGTGCAGTGTATAGCTTAGTGCAGTGTATAGCCTAGTGCAGTGTATAGCACTGTCTTCTTCTTCACACATTCAGTAGGGTAGTAAATTACGTGTGATAAGCATTTATGACAGTTCATAGTACCTGTATAAAAGCCTTAGATTCTAGAACCTCATTTATGACAGTTCATTGTACCTGTATAAAAGCATTAGATTCTAGAACCTAATTTTTGACAGTTCATAGTACCTGTATAAAAGCCTTAGATTCTAGAACCTCATTTATAACAGTTCATTGTACCTGTATAAAAGCCTTAGATTCGATAATCTCATTTATGACAGTTCATTGTACCTGTATAAAATACTTAGATTCGAGAACCTCATTTATGACAGTTCATTGTACCTGTATAAAAACCTTAGATTCTAGAACCTCATTCATGACAGTTCATAGTACCTGTATAACAGCCTTAGATTCTAGAACCTCATTTATGACAGTTCATAGTACCTGTATAAAAGCCTTAGATTCTAGAACCTCATTTATGACAGTTCATAGTACCTGTATAAAAGCCTTAGATTCTAGAACCTCATTTATAACAGTTCATAGTACCTGTATAAAAGCCTTAGATTCTAGAACCTCATTTATAACAGTTCATAGTACCTGTATAAAAGCCTTAGATTCTAGAACCTCATTTATGACAGTTCATAGTACCTGTATAAAAGCCTTAGATTCGAGAACCTCATTTATGACAGTTCATTGTACCTGTATAAAAGCCTTAGATTCTAGAACCTCATTTATAACAGTTCATAGTACCTGTATAAAAGCCTTAGATTCTAGAACCTCATTTATAACAGTTCATAGTACCTGTATAAAAGCCTTAGATTCTAGAACCTCATTTATGACAGTTCATAGTACCTGTATAAAAGCCTTAGATTCGAGAACCTCATTTATGACAGTTCATTGTACCTGTATAAAAGCCTTAGATTCTAGAACCTCATTTATAACAGTTCATAGTACCTGTATAAAAGCCTTAGATTCTAGAACCTCATTTATAACAGTTCATAGTACCTGTATAAAAGCCTTAGATTCTAGAACCTCATTTATGACAGTTCATAGTACCTGTATAAAAGCCTTAGATTCGAGAACCTCATTTATGACAGTTCATTGTACCTGTATAAAAGCCTTAGATTCTGGAACCTCATTTATGACAGTTCATAGTACCTGTATAAAAGCCTTAGATTCTGGAACCTCATTTATGACAGTTCATAGTACCTGTATAAAAGCCATAGGTCCTAGAAACTTATACAGTAGAAGCTTTTAGAAGTGCATAAAGCCCTCTGCACATCCAAAATGCATTTTCCTAGGTGAGTCACTTGATACAGTACCTAGAATTCTCAAAATGGCACCCTCGTCCCATAGGGCTCTGGTAAAAAGTAGTGCGCTATGTAGGGAATAGGGTGCCATTAGAGATGTAGCCCTAGTCATACTTGCTTCATATAACCTGGCCTTGTATTAACAAAGAGTTTCAGAGTAGGAGTGCTGATTTAGGATCAGTCTTACCTTATAGATCATAATGAATACAGTTACCTGGACGGGGGGGACCTGATCCTACAACATCACTCCTACTCTGAGAAGCTTTGTGAATACAGGCCCTAATGTGTTCTTCAAAAGCCTTCCCCTGAAGTATTTTCTATGGAGCAGAAGAGGATGTGCTCAATGAAGCAGTCTGTTTCCCAATCCAGACTGGAGGGTTACTCTCTTCTGGTCTGGCTCAGTTGATTGAGTTCAGCTGCACTTGCTCCCCAAATCCCGCCCTGACACACACAAACACCCTGGCATGCAGTGTAATGCTTTATAATTACCTCACACAGTATTAAAACCGAGTAGAGGATTAAATAATAATTCAATTAACACACCGTCTGGTTGTGGGTCCATGGAGATGGGATGTGCAGACTGACTGACTCTGACATTTCTCTAGCAGAGTTCTGGTGAGGTAGACTGGGGAGGATACTTCATGGAATACATCTCACCATTCACACACTAATTACTCTTGGAGTGGAGCGGTTTTCATCAGACCTGGGTTAAAATACTATTTGAAATCATTCCAGATACTTTATCTGGGCTTGATTGAGCTTGCCTGGCGCAATGGAACCAATAGAATAGTTGCAAATATACAAATCCCACCCATCTGGCATTCCAGGCCGGCTAAAGCAAACGCTACTATTATTTGAAAGATTTCTAATAGTATTTGAGGTGATCCCAGGTCTGCTGGGGAGTGTACTTCAAGGAATAGATTTCACCCTTTGAACACATATCAGTCTAAGAATTGAGAAGTTCTAATTATTCATTACAACTGACTGGTGAGAAAGGCTCACATAAACACACACACCCGCTCTCTCTCTCTTCCTTATTTGACTTGAACAGACCAGACATGTTGCACTTTCTTTCAATTATTTAATTAAACATCACTTTCCTTCCTTCCTGGCCCTTTTTATTTATAACATCACATTTGGTATGACCATTGGAGATTGCTCAGAAAGCTTCACTCACGCACAATTTTCACAAACATTTTCAGGGTCCAGATTAGTAGAGCACTTCCGTGGTCAATTTTGTTGTTGTTGTTGAACCTTTCTGTTGCTATAAAAGCAGAGAGAGAGAAGGGAGAGAGAGTGTGTGTGAGAGTTCAGGAGACTGGAGAGAGGCTCTCTTTGTTGTCTTCACATACTTTCAGAAACGGAAGGAGAGTAGAGTACTGAAAGATGTCCAGGACCAGAGTACTGTAAGATGTCCAGGACTAGAGTACTTTTTGATGGAGGAGAGAATAATTTAAATAGGAAGAAATAAAATGGAAAAAAACATGAATGCCTGAAATAGTGTCCTTGTTAGTACTGTGGGAAAGACTGTGGTCCAATGTAGATGTACTTGGCTGTGTGTGTTTATGTGTTTGAATGAAAGCTACCATACGTAATGCATCATGTAAGAGAAGCCAGCCAGCGCTCACTCTCCCCTCTCTCACCTCCCCTCACACACGCACACACACACACACACACACTCCCCTCACCTCTGCGTCTTTACTGAAGGTTGAATTACCTGATGCTCACAAGTGGCCCGTGTTCCTCCTCTAGTCTAGGAATGGTAACAGTGCTCTCTACACACACACACAGTAGAGGTGTATTTCAAGGGGAAGTGGGTCAGGGGTGTTACACAGTCATTTGTTTAGGCAGACCGCTGTAGAGAGCCATCTGTGGAGGCGGAGACTCTGAGCCCTGTAATTCAGCAGGGCAGCTGGGGAGCTGCAGATGGCCGAAATGGTGGTGGAGGAATAACCAGGGGAAGAGGTGGTTGTGGAGAAAGAGAGGAGTAAGAGGGGGAAGAGGAGGGGGGATATATGAAAGAGGGAGGAGAGAGGGAAGGTGGTGCAGGACAAAGAGAGGGAAGGTGGTGCAGACAACAGAGGGGTAAGGTGGTGCAGACAACAGAGGGGGAAGGTGGTGCAGACAACAGAGGGGGAAGGTGGTGCAGACAACAGAGGGGGAAGGTGGTGCAGACAACAGAGGGGGAAGGTGGTGCAGACAACAGAGGGGGAAGGTGGTGCAGACAACAGAGGGGGAAGGTGGTGCAGGACACAGAGGGGGAAGGTGGTGCAGGACACAGAGGGGGAAGGTGGTGCAGGACACAGAGGGGGAAGGTGGTGCAGGACACAGAGGGGGAAGGTGGTGCAGGACACAGAGGGGGAAGGTGGTGCAGGACACAGAGGGGGAAGGTGGTGCAGGACACAGAGGGGGAAGGTGGTGCAGGACACAGAGGGGGAAGGTGGTGCAGGACACAGAGAGGGGGAAGGTGGTGCAGGACACAGAGGGGGGGAAGGTGGTGCAGGACAAAGAGGAGGAAGGTGGTGCAGGACACAGAGGGGGAAGGTGGTGCAGGACAGAGAGGGGGAAGGTGGTGCAGGACACAGAGGGGGAAGGTGAGGGGAGAGACAGGGTGGCCGGGTTGCGTTCCTATCGTATAAGTTAGTCCCTCAGTGTATACTGACATTAGAAATGCCTGTATTGGGCCTCCTGAGTGGTGCAGCGGTCTAAGGCACAGCAACGCAGTGCTAGAGGCGTCACTACAGACCCGGGATCCATCCCAGGCTGTGCCGCAGCCGGCCGCGACCGGGAGACCCATGAAGCGGCGCACAATTGGCCCAGCATCGTCCGGGTTAGGGGAGGGTTTGGCCGGCCGGGATGACCTTGTCCCATTGCGCTCTAGCGACTCCTTGTGGCGGATAGTTGTACAGTGTTTCCTCCGACACATTGGTGCAGCTGGCTTCCGGGTTAAGCAAGAAGCAGTGCGGCTTGGCAGGGTCGTGTTTCGGAGGATGCATGGCTCTCAACAGCTTTTGATTGTCGATAGCTAGGTCTAGTACCTGGTTCTGACTGTCTGTCTGGTGGCCAACCTGCCTATACTGATAGATAGGCCTAGTGCATGGTTCTGACTGTCTGTCTGGTGGCTGACCTGCCTATACTGATAGATAGGCCTAGTATATGGTTCTGACTCTGTGGGTCCAACCTGCCTATACTGATAGATAGGCCTAGTACATGGTTCTGACTGTCTACCTGGTGGCCAACCTGCCTATACTGATAGATAGGCCTAGTACATGGTTCTGACTGTCTGTCTGGTGGCTGACCTGCCTATACTGATAGATAGGCCTAGTACATGGTTCTGACTGTCTGTCTGGTGGCCAACCTGCCTATACTGATAGATAGGCCTAGTACATGGTTCTGACTGTCTGTCTGGTGGCTGACCTGCCTATACTGATAGATAGGCCTAGTACATGGTTCTGACTGTCTACCTGGTGGCCAACCTGCCTATACTGATAGATAGGCCTAGTACATGGTTCTGACTGTCTGTCTGGTGGCTGACCTGCCTATACTGATAGATAGGCCTAGTACATGGTTCTGACTGTCTGTCTGGTGGCCAACCTGCCTAAACTGATAGATAGGCCTAGTACATGGTTCTGACTGTCTGTCTGGTGGCTGACCTGCCTATACTGATAGATAGGCCTAGTACATGGTTCTGACTGTCTGTCTGGTGGCCAACCTGCCTATACTGATAGATAGGCCTAGTACATGGTTCTGACTGTCTGTCTGGTGGCTGACCTGCCTATACTGATAGATAGGCCTAGTACATGGTTCTGACTGTCTACCTGGTGGCCAACCTGCCTATACTGATAGATAGGCCTAGTACATGGTTCTGACTGTCTGTCTGGTGGCTGACCTGCCTATACTGATAGATAGGCCTAGTACATGGTTCTGACTGTCTGTCTGGTGGCTGACCTGCCTATACTGATAGATAGGCCTAGTACATGGTTCTGACTGTCTGTCTGGTGGCTGACCTGCCTATACTGTGCCCCTCCCTTCTCCCTCGCTAGCTCGTTATGAAAGATGTGAGTGTTTGGGTTCTCGGAAGTACGGCAACTAATCAGTCTCCTCCGTTCAAAAAGTACTGTATCTTAGGAGTAGATTCCTAGCGGAATCGAATCTTGACTCTCAGAAATGGGAGTCGACGTGCAAGGTGTCGAGGAATCAATGATTTGGGAGTCTACTCGATTAATAGGTCGTTAACAGTTGGAAAAATGGCAGAAAAGGGTTGTAGTTTAAACGTTAAGAAATGTTTTCCATTTGTCATATCCCTAATTAGAAACAATAATAGGGGACGTTTTGGTTGAAACAATAACCCGATGGAGTCAGCCCAGTGTCTGTCAGACTGTCAGTACCCAGCCACTACCAGGACCCCATGCCTGGTCTGAGATCATTGAGATAGGAGCAGCTCAGCAGGGCCAGGTCACAATACCCCAGATGGCTCCATAACTTAGCCAGACAACACAACACGTCTCCTATCTCTACCATAGCCAGACAACACAACACGTCTCCTATCTCTACCAGTGGCGGCTCCTGAAAAAATTCTCAGGGGGGGGCAATTTTTCTGATGATTTAGGTGACCTACACACATTTAAAAAAAGATATGTCCAGCAACAACATGAAGACAGGGGCAGCATATAAGTCAATACTGATATACACATTACTTGCTTCAAAAAGGCCTCATGGTTGAATTGGAAATATGTGCACCTGAGCATAATTCACAACAAGCAAGCAGGAGCTTTTGATAGAGGCTACTGAAAACATTGATGCAAGTTATTGGTAATAAGAAATTTTTATAGACTTCCATATTCTGCCCTCTTGTATAGATTTGTGAAAATGAACAGTGATAGACATTTTGCCTGAAAACAGAATTTGAAAATAATTTATAGAAAAGGTAAACACAGCTATCTGTATGGCTTTGTAAAAATGAACAACCATATTCTGGCCAATTGTATAGATTTGTAAATATGAACAACCATATTCTGGCCAATTGTATAGATTTGTAAAAATGAACATGAACAGATATTTTTTTATTTTTTTACTTTTTTAAAAATGAAAAATAACTATTTTAAACAACATCAACTGTGAACTGATTTGGGCGTGTGTGTGTTAAAGAGACAGACAGGGAGGGACAAAGAGAGAGAGAGGCTACATTACTTGTACTGAAACTGTTCTCTTCTCTCTTTCAATGCAGCAAAGCGGTCAATGACTTTCTCATTGAAATCAGGCATGCTGAGGACTAGTTTACTAGTTACTTTTTTGATGCGAGAAGTAGCTTGCTGCATGATCAAATTCAGCTGATGTGCATAGCAATGCATGTAATGGGCATTCTTGAAATGCTCACGCACCTTTTGCTGCACACCAGCCTTCTCTCCCCTCATCACACTGGCTCCATCGTAAGCTTGCGCAATGAGTTTGACTTTCTCGTCGTCGGCAAAAAGACCGTTCAGTCTCTCCAAAAGCACACTGGCGATTGAGACTGAGGTTGATTCCGAGATGGGAAGGAACTCAAAAAAGCGCTCCTGAACTTTGTGGTTGCTATCTATGTACCTCAGCACAAGCACCAGCTGTGTCTGTGTAGAAACGTCCGTGGTCTCGTCAGCTTGGATAGCTACGAAGTTCGCCGACTTCACCTCCTCCACAATATGTTCCCTCATGACCGCTAGCATACACTCCAGTAGCTCGTTTTGAATGGTCTTTGATGTGCCCTTGAAAACTTTAGCATTTTTAAGATGGTCATCAAACACCTCATCTAATTGTGCCACAAAGTTGACAAGTCCAAGAAAAATACCAGGGTTGGTGGAGCCCTCAGTTTCATCTTTGCCTCGCAAAGCTAGCCATCTTGACAGTAGTACGTGAATTGATTGACGCTGCTACCCGCTCTTTTCTTAGTTATGTTCATGGTTACTTATGTTACGTATGACGAAAGCGCGTAAGTGCAAGCCCTCCCGGAACCCATAGAGATTGTATTGAAAGCTCTGATATTTGAAAAAAAAAAGATTTTACATGAGAGTCTATGAGAGACTTCTGGGGCGATTTTCAACCTGACTGAAATCGCCCCAAAAGGGGCGGGGCCATTTGAAGCACGACTTTAGCCTGATTGGACATTTAGTGGCAGATCAGACGTCTAGATTAGAACACTGATAACTACTGTTGCCGTGATATAATTGATTAGGAAAAAAATCCCTTCCTTTTCCCGTTTGGCAGTGCGTCGCCCATATCGCCCTAATGAACACACCGCCCCTGATCTCTACCATAGCCAGACAACACAACACATCTCCTATCTCTACCATAGCCAGACAACACAACACATCTCCTATCTCTACCATAGCCAGACAACACAACACGTCTCCTATCTCTACCATAGCCAGACAACACAACACATCTCCTATCTCTACCATAGCCAGACAACACAACACATCTCCTATCTCTACCATAGCCAGACAACACAACACATCTCCTATCTCTACCATAGCCAGCTAACACAACACATCTCCTATTTCTCTACCATAGCCAGACAACACAACACGTCTTCTACTTAATTTACCAAGGTCTCTTTCACAAGGGATCCCTTCATACACATCATTTACAAAATACAATATAATACAAATATACACAGATTACAACTAGAACACAGCCAACATAGCCAGACAACACTCTCCATCTCCATGTCATCCTGACTGTCTCTACCAACGTCAGTGGGGTCATCCTGACTGTCTCTACCAACGTCAGTGGGGTCATCCTGACTGTCTCTACCAACGTCAGTGGGGTCATCCTGACTGTCTCTACCAACGTCAGTGGGGTCATCCTGACTGTCTCTACCAACGTCAGTGGGGAAATCTAGGGCCTCTCTGATGGTGAAGGACATGTTTTATAGCTATGGAGCAGAGATTATTATGTATGTAGAGAGATTAGGTAGTTTTCTCGCTTAAATAATTATTGTGCTTGCTAGGTTAATGATTGACACATTTTCTTTCACATTTTTATCAGACCAATTGTGTTTATCTGACTGTTTTTTAAATGGTTGAATAATAATAACATGATAAATTGTTGACTACAGTATTTCTTTATGGATATTGCTATAGGAAAGCATATCACATATCCGTGGTGGTAGATGGCCTCCCTCAGGTAAATAGGCTGTATTATCACCACACAAAAATAATTGGGCCAGTTACATAAGTGACAAGCTTCCATGATCAATGGGAAGTGTGAGAATCAAACTGATTAAGTAAAGTGAGCTTCACTTTCAAAGGTTGACCATTATAATTCCCTCCAGTGTTTGGCTGTCTCACACACACACACACACACACACACACACACACACACACACACACACACACACACA
Organism: Coregonus lavaretus; assembly: GCF_964263955.1. Classification (NCBI taxonomy): domain Eukaryota; kingdom Metazoa; phylum Chordata; class Actinopteri; order Salmoniformes; family Salmonidae; genus Coregonus; species Coregonus lavaretus. Next base: position 54,025 of record NW_028157370.1, read on the forward strand.
GGGACGACGATGTGTTTACGGTCCAGATAACAGCACTTGCTATTTACCCAATAAATCATATCCAAGGAGACACACCAATACTAACTGCTACAATACAATCCTTCACACGTAGCTAACTGCTAAAGTACAATACTTTACACATAGCTAACTGCTACAATACAATACTTTACACGTAGCTAACTGCTACAATACAATACTTTACACGTAGCTAACTGCTAAAGTACAATACTTTACACGTAGCTAACTGCTACAATACAATACTTTTACACGTAGCTAACTGCTACAATACAATACTTTACACGTAGCTAACTGCTAAAGTACAATACTTCACACCTAGCTAACTGCTGCAATACAATATTTCACATTTAGCTAACTGCTAGAATACAAGACTTCACATTTAGCTAACTGCTACAATGCAAGACTTCACACATAGCTAACTGCTACAATACAAGACTTCACACGTAGCTAACTGCTACATTACAAGACTTCACACGTAGCTAACTGCTACAATACAAGACTTCACACGTAGCTAACTGTTACAATACAAGACTTCACACGTAACTAACTGCTACAATACAATACTTCACACGTAGCTAACTGCTACAATACAATACTTCACACGTAGCTAACTGCTACAATACAATACTTAACACGTAACTAACTCCTACAATACAAGACTTCAAACGTAGCTAACTGCTACAATACAATACTTCACACGTAGCTAACTGCTACAATACAAGACTTCACACGTAGCTAACTGCTACAATACAATACTTCACACGTAGCTAACTGCATCAATACAATACTTCACACGTAGCTAACTGCTACAATACGAGACTCACACGTAGCTAACTGCTACCTACAATACAAGACTTCACACGTAGCTAACTGTTACAATACAAGACTTCACACATAGCTAACTGTTACAATACAAGACTTCACACATAGCTAACTGCTACAATACAAGACTTCACACGTAGCTAACTGTTACAATGCAGGCTAAGCCGTCTTTAGTAGGCTCCAAGCACTGGTTTCTTAATTGTATTTTCTTTATTTTATGTCAGGGACTGAGCACAAAAAATATTGCACCATATTTAGCTAAATATCTCATTGCTATATTGCATCTCCAGCTTTAGAGTGGACCTCAACACTTTCTCTCCAGATTTAGTTTTGGGTTAAATCACTGGCAAAGCCTGTTTCCAATCACATTGTTTGGACTCCCACCCCATTCCTCTGCCCAGCAGTATCTGTCCGTACAGCTCCTATTTATTTATTACATCACAACTCCTTTGATTTCCTTCTTATCCATGTAAACTCCCTTCCTTTCCCTTCCTGGGAACGGCTCAACGGGTAAGACTGGGGATTCACCAAACTCTGACAGAATAGGAAGCCTCCAAAGCCTAATGGCAGTCGACCGCCAATCTCCTCTTTCCTCCCCCTCTTCCTCTTCCTCCTCCTCCTCCTCCTCTCCTCCTCTCCATTTAGAGCTGAATAGAGCAACTGACTGGCCACTCTCTAGTGAATAGAGTGCCATTTGGTACACACCCTCAGCCTGTCATGGACACCTCAGCCCTCCAGCCCTGCAGACAAGTCAATTACACAGTTTACCCACTTCTTTTCAAATGGGCTTTTTTCTTGTCTTTCTTTTTTGTTGCACTGTGGTGACTGGAGAGCGGCTTAGCTATTACCCAGGATTCTCCTTGTCTGCACACACACACACACATAACAACCTTATTTATAGCTGTAGGGACAGTCTAAGATGGTTTGCATGGTTGGTTTGGGTTGTGCCTTAGAAAGGATTTCTGTGACAACTTGGATTTTCTTTCCTTAGCACACGCTTTGAAGTCACCTTAAATCTCCTAGCCAGATTCTAGTGCAACACTGTATATGATAGTTCATGGTCAAACTGTTTCTCTATCGTTTTGGCTAAAATTGTGATTTTCTACCTTACAGTTCAGTCATTATTTTATTTTTTTAAATTCTAAAGAAAACAGCAGCAGTTGCTGGCATGCCCATCCAGTCCCTCACCTCTCTGTCTTTAAACATATTATTTAGATATATATCTAAGCCTACAGTACATTAACTGTGTTTGTTGCTAAGATTCTGTCAACTGTGACTAAAACATCCTATATTAGGTAGATACCTACAGTACATATGAGATGTGTTGTTGCTAAGATACAAGCCTGCAGAGCATATGAGATGTGCTGTTGCTAAGATGCAAGCCTGCAGTACATATGAGATGTGTTGTTGCTAAGATACAAGCCTGCAGTACATATGAGGGCGGCAGGTAGCTTAGTGGTTAAGAGCGTTGTGCCAGTAACCTAAAGGTCGCTGGTTCTAATCCCCGAGCCGACTAGGTGAAAAATCTGTCGATGTGCCCTTGAGCAAGGCACTTACCCTAATTGCTCATGTAAGTCACTCTGGATAAGAGCGTCTGCTAAATGACTAAAATGTAAATGTAAATATGAGATGTGTTGTTGCTAGGATACAAGCCTGCAGTACATTTGAGATGTGTTGTTGCTAAGATACAAGCCTGCGGTACATACAGTACCAGTCAAATGTTTGGACACACCTACTCATTCCAGGGTTTTTCTTTATTTTTACTATTTTCTACAAAAAAGTGTTAAAACAAATATTTTACGTTGCGATTCTTCAAAGTAGCCATCCTTTGCCTTGATGACAGCTTTTTTGCACACTCTTGGCACTCTCTCAACCGGCTTCACCTGGAATGCTTTTCCAACAGTCTTGAAGCAGTTCCCACATATGCTGAGCACTTGTTGGCTGCTTTTCCTTCACTCTGCGGTCCAACTCATCCCAAACCATCACAATTGGTTTGAGTTTGGGGCATTGTGGAGGGCAGGTCATCTGATGCAGCACTCCATCACGCTCCTTCTTGGTAAAATAGCCCTTACTCAGCCTGGAGTGTTGGGTCATTGTCCTGTTGAAGAACTACTGATAGTCCCACTAAGCCCAAACCAGATGGGATGGCATATCACTGCAGAATGCTGTGGTAGCCATGCTGGTTAAGTGTGCCTTGATTTCTAAATAAATCACAGACAGTGTCACCAGCAAAGCACCGCTACACCATAACACCTCCTCCTCCATGCTTTACGGTGGGAAATGCACATGCGGAGATCATCCGTTCACCCACACCGTGTCTCACAAAGCCACGACGGTTGGAACCAAAAATGTGGAGACCAAAGGACACATTTCCACCGGTCTAATGTCCATGTTTCTTGGACCAAGCAAGTATCTTCTTCTTGTTGGTGTCCTTTAGTAGTGGTTTCTTTGCAGCAATTCGACCATGAAGGCCTGATTCACACAGTCTCCTCTGAATAGTTGATGTTGAGATGTGTCTGTTACTTGAACTCTGTGAAGCATTTATTTGGGCTGCAATTTCTGAGGCTGGTATCTCTAATTAACTTATCCTCTGCAGCAGAGGTAACTCTGGGTCTTCTATTCCTGTGGCGGTCCTCATGAGAGCCAATTTCATCATAGCACTTAATGGTTTTTGCGACTGGACTTGAAGAAACTTTCAAAGTTCTTGAAATGTTCCATATTGACTGACCTTCATGTCTTAAAGTAATGAAGAACTGTTGTTTCTCTTTGCTTATTTCAGCTGATCTTGCCATAATATGGACTTAGTCTTTTACCAAATAGGGCTATCTTCTGTATACCCCCCCTACCTTGTCACAACACAACAGATGGGCTCCCGAGTGGCGCAGTGGACTAAGGCACTGCATCTCAGTGCTTGAGGCGTCACTACAGACCCCCTGGTTCGATTCCAGGCTGTATCACAACCGGCCGTGATTGGGAGTCCCATAGGGCAGCGCACAATTGGCCCAGCGTCGTCCGGGTTTGGCCAGTGTAGGCCGTCATTGTAAATAAGAATTTGTTCTTAACTGACTTGCCTAGTTACATCAAGGTTAAATTAATTAAAAAATTAAAAAATGCATTAAGAAGGAAAGAAATTCCACAAATTAACTTTTAAGAAGGCACACCTGTTAATTGAAATGCATTCCAGGTGACTACCTCATGAAGCCGGTTGAGAGAATGCCAAGAGTGTGCAAAGCTGTCATCAAGGCAAAGGGTGGCTATTTGAAGAATCTCAAATTTAAAATATATTTTGATTTGTTTAACACTTTTTTGGTTACTACATGATTCCATATGAGTTATTTCATAGTGTTGATGTCTTCACTATTGTTTTACAATGTAGAATATTTAAAAAATAAAGAAAAACCCTTGAATGAGTAGGAGTGTCCAAACTTTTGACTGGTACTGTATGACATAAAAACACCATGTATTACGTATAGGTCTGCAGTACATTATGACATATGAGTTGTGTTAATGGCTAAGATTCTGTGAGCTGTGACTTCACCTGGAAGGTTATCCAGGGTTCAGCCCGATCCACAGTGACAGTGACATAGCTTTCTACTTTACCAGAAGAGTTGTTGTCTTTTTCAGTTACCGTGACACAGTTAGCCCGAGGCTGGGTTCCTCTACGGCGTTAACAGCCCCTCTAAGGCACATAAGTCAGGACAGGGGCACTTAAAGTTCCATTCTGGGATTTGAAAAACAAAAAAAAGGGTAGCCCTGCCACTTGTTTTGGTATACAGCTGAGGGATGGGGCTAGGGAAATGTAACCCCTCGCAAATGCAAGGGGAATTCCTACGTTTTATTTTTTTAAGAATCAATGGGTACATATCAAGAATTGGAATGACCATTGAACAGATTTTCAGATCCCAGATTGTAGCCTTAAGTGAGGACAGGGCCATCGTTAGTTAACACAGTTGCACAGCAAGTGCTCTGCTTGGGTAATAAGACTGCATGCAAGTGATTGCTTTGTCACACTTAATCGTACATACACTGCCACTCTGCGTTTCTTATTAAGGTTCATTGACCGTTGAAACTGATACGAACCCATTCCAACCCACCCTATTGGTTCTTACATCAATGTTTCTTCAACATGAAAACCAAAACCTACATGTGAATACCTCCATATTCCCACTTCATGGAATACATTGCTACATACTGTAGTGAGGAACTCTTTCATTTTTAGTAAACTCATAACTAGAATAATAACATTGATTAAAAGCAAAGATATTGAAATATATTAATGCCCCCCCCCCCCCCCAGAAATCAATTTACAGGGTCCAATCACTCTGCTTCATCTTAACCTCGCAGTAACACTTGATGTGAAACGTACTTAAACCTGTTCTATCTGCCTCGCCTTGGATTGAGAATATCGCTCGTGGACACAGGGTTGTTAGTTGGTTGTTACTTTGCCAGTGCTCCAACCCCTCACACACTGACTCATACATAAGAAGGTAGTCTAAAATAAATGCATTAGGATGTTAGATTCACACCAGTTTCTGGTCTTACTTTCCCTGCTTTTGGTGTTACTTTGCTTTCTAAATCATAAGAAGGTAGTCTGAACCCTACAACCATTAGAATAGCAATCTCAATGACAACCATTACGATGTCAATTTGTGATCTTTTTTTTTGGTCTTTTGGTCTGACTGGTCTTTTTAGTGCATTTGGTTTATAATGGCTCCTACTTACATCCCATTAACTGTTACATTATCATCATGATTCAAACAGATGCTGCAGTGCCTGTAATTTATGTAGGAGGCAGTCTCTTGAGGCTACCTTGTAATGGCGGCGGCGATGGGTCGCTACCATTTACTATAATGGCGTTAATTGCTCCCAGAATAAGATCCTTTAACATTTAAAGACATAATGGCTGCGTTTACACAGGCAAGGCCAATTCTGATTGTTTGCGCAATCATTGTCAAAAGACCTGATCTGATTGGTCAAAAGACCAATTATTGAAAGAAATATCAGAATTTGGCTGCCTGTGTAAACGCAGCCATAGTGACTTCAGTGAACTCCCAAGGCTGGCCATGTTGTGCTGTTGAAACATACAAATATACATATAAATATATGTTTGAGTAATTTAATATACATTTGTCATTCCAAACGCACAAAACGTTAAGTGTAAATTAAGTTTAGAGAACTAAGGTTAGAGTTGTACATGTATCTCCTGATGTCAGGCTAATGCTAATGTTAGCAAAGACTCATTCATTTTCTTTCTGTTTTTTTGTCTTTTCTTTTCAGACGAATGCACAGTGACAAGATCGTACCTTTTCCTCCACAAGTTCTGGTTCTTCAGTACCATCTACTACTTTGGTAACTGGGTGTTTATTGGGGTATGTTGGAAACTCAAAGATTTGGTTGACAATGTTCTTGCCAAAATATAACTGATGGTGTGACTGTAAGTGCAATTTCTAGTGTAAAGGCAGGTCATATTTACTGAGTACTGCTGAGGCTGCTAGAATTAGAGCTGCAATTGATTCATTGATTGATTTATTAAATTGATTGGACATTTAAAGATGACTCCCGTACTAGCGTCCTACATACTTAAACTGCATGCTAATTTCGGCGTTTGATCTAGACTCGTCTTTTTCAACAGCTGATAATCAGATAAATTGACGGGCTGTACCAAAATGAATGAATGGCGGGAGTCAGTGCAATCGCGCATTAGATTACGCATTCAGAGTATTATTTTCAAAATGTCACATACTATAAAACGTTATTTTTTCGCATTCTATTTATATAGTACGCTAGTATGGGTATTGGGAGACGGCCTATGACTTATTTCCATGTTTTCCACCTGTAGGTTCTCGTCATTGGCCTGGTGGTGTTTGATTGATTGATTTGTAACTTTCCATGTTTTCCACCTATAGGTTTTCCTCATCGGCCTGGTAGTGTCATGTTGTAAGGGGAAGAAATCAGTGATCGAAGGAGAGGTGGAGGCAGACGACTCTGACATGAGTGAAGATGAATATGTCCACTGACAATACCACATCCTGCCAGACCTGGGTTCAATCAAATACTATTTGAAATATTTTAAATACTTTTGCTTTAGCCTGCCTGGGAGTGCCGTGTGGGCGGGGTTTGCACGTTCGGGACTTTTCTGTGGGTTCACCTGCAAATTGCAAGCTTAATCAAATACAGTTTAAGTATTCGAAATTATTTTAAACGGTGTGCCCTAATGAATATGACCCAGGTCTGCTACCTGCATGGACCAGGAGACATTTAAACCGGATTGATCTTAAAATGGATGCTTGTATGATGGTTTCTGTTAGAAATGGTTTGGTATAACATAAGAATTTGACAAGTGGATTGTTCATACAATGCAGTAAAACTTTGAAACTATGAATTTAATTGGAACTTTTGTTTTCTGTTTTCTGCCTGAGATTGCTTAATATCACACAACGTTGTGTTGGTACTGATTTATTATAACGGGAGAGAGTGATTGTGAGGTTGCTTTTTTAGTATTAGGGCAACTTTTTAGTTCTTTGTTCAGTCAGGTGTCTTTGTTCAGAGCAGTATGTGAACCCTGCCTGCGTCCCAAATGGCACCTATTTTGTATATAGTGCACTTATTTTGACCAAAGCCCTTTTGGACCCTGGTCAAAAGTAGTGCACTATATAGGGATTAGTGTGCCATTTGGGATGGAACCCTATTTGTATTACTATGGGGATTTGCCTGTTGTTTCAAACGTCATCTGCACCAATTCCATGTTTTTATGTTTCCAAAAAGAAAGATTTAAAGTTGCAAAATTCGGGTATATTTTTCTAAATGGGAGGATTACGGATTTCCTGCTTATTCCCTCACTATTCTGTGAATCTTCCAATCAGGAATAAAAACAGGGAATTTTGGGAAAGTAACCAACATTTTGCAACCCTAAGAAAGATCCATGGTTGATAACAAAATGGTGGATTATTAAACAAGCTTTATCCTGTGGTACTGGAAGTTCTGGGTAATATAAAGAGAAGATGTTGTTGGGGAAACATTCCAGGCTCACTTTATGTTTCTTATTTATTCTAATTCATCACATTTTTGTAGTCATGTGCATTTATGTAATATATGGCTCGATAAATGTTTAGCCTATAACAAATGTATTATTTTTAAGATCACTTACTTGGCACATTCAGCATGTTAACTTACAGCAACAAATATGGGCATGTATTTCATACCATATGGATAATGCATATTGCGGGGTTAAAATATATATTCTCTTATCCCTGGTTTTGGTCATGTTTGGTCGGGCTTAACTTGACTAACTGTTATTGCATTGATTTGCTGTAAAGTTATCTTAAGATGAACTGAGCATAATATCACTTGACTACTGATCACGATGTCAATTTACTTTATGAATTTGGAATAAAATATAAATTCTGAATTTATTATTGCTGTATTTACATTGTTAATCTATCACTTTCTAACGTTAATTCAGGGATTGCTTTGGACCTCGAAGTTGTGGTTGGCGTTGGCGTAGCCATTTTTCCTCAAGGACTAGACATTAGTGATATTTATTGTGTCCTCTTTAAAACTGTTAATAAAGAGGCTGGCCTATCTTATTTTGTGTACCATGCACTTTTCATCACTGTACTAGATACCAGTGCATCGATTTAATCTGTCACAGTGGTCATTATTAACCTACAAGATGGCATGTAGCCGGCTTTAGTACAGTTGATATTAAAAAGTGCTGACTCATCGCAGGCTGTAGTATTTATTTACCTTCTAGTCATCACCATGGTGAAGCTTAATCAATGGCTTCTAGTACTAATGCGTGTACACAGATATAAAATATGAAGGATCAGCACAGTGGTGATTCCTGGGGCTACATACTATAGAAAAAAAGACTGGTGTTAAGAAAGACCTTAAGTCTCCACTATCCCCTGTACACAGATACACACTCTTCATTCTCTGAAGCAGCCCAATTATCTGACATCTGGTTGGTAGGTTGGTCCAAGAATGCACTGCATCTGTTCCAGGTGAGAACATGAAAAACACACACAACAGATGGGAAGGATCCAGAGAAGAAATAACTAGCACTATGGCTGTGTTTACACAGGCAGCCCAATAAATAACTACATGTCCTGCTGTACTATACTATTCTATGGTCATCCTGGAATATTGTGTGGTTTTGTTGAGTTATGGAACAATGAGCTGATTCCTACCACGGCCGTTTTGAAAGGTTTTTCATAAGACACTAAAGGTCATCATTCATTTGTGATATGGGTCAAAGGTGGGACAGAAATACTGACAAGTGAAAACACAATATACAGCTCAAATCAAATCACAGTTTATTGGTCCATACACATATATTTGCAGATGTTATCGCAGGTGCCGCGAAATGCTTATGTTTCTAGCTCCAACAGTGCAGTAATACTGAACAATACAAAACAATACGCACACATAATGAAACTAAAGAAATCAGAATGAGCAACTTCTGGAATATAAATATATATATGCACAGTCAGGGTTCTGTTTCTGTTTTAGAACACACTTAGAAAGTGACTTAATAATGCAATATTCTGCACAGGTCACGTTTGTTTATTCCTGTTTGTCTGGTTTTCCATTCTATTGTTGTGGTCCTTTGGGTTGGACAGAGAGTGAACAATACCTTTCCCACTCTGAGAGGCAGTCAAAGTCCATCTTCTACAACAGACATCCTGACCAGAGGGACCTTTAGGCAATGCTTTAAAATGTTTTATTCATGGTTTTTACAGACCCCAGAGCTTGCAGTACTCACAAACAGGCTGGCTGAGATCACTACACTTAAAAAGAGGTCCATTTGTGTTGTTCCTTTGAGAGACCAGCATGGGGTTAGTGGTTCTCCCAGTTAAATCAACTCGAGAACTTTGGTTTTGACATCTTGGCCTTCATTGTATAACATCCTTATTGTTTGATGAACTGATGAAGGGAGAGATCGCTAGTGTTCTACACAGAAATGGACTCTAGATGGACTTGTTACATGTACTGTGGATGGATGAACAGCTAATCTCTCACAACGTTGCTGGAGGGCTATTGGTTTCACATTATCTTATGTTACATTGTCCATCATGCCTTTTTGGGTCAGCTTTTGTCCCATCTTTCAAAAGCCAAACTAGTGGTCTAAGGCTATTGTATATCACATGAAAAGAATCATAAAGCTACAAGCATTATGACATTAATGTCTGAGCCATTTACAAAATGTTGTAAATTGATAGGTTGCCATTCTCAATTGCTCTGACAAGATGTACTGTATACGGTGTCTTGTAAACGTCTTTCCGTTTCAATCATTATTTCATACGTTTTTCTACAGAGAATAAAACGTTTTCTTGACCGTACACAATGTATATTATACTGGGTTAGTGATGTCTTGTTGGGAGATGTATGGTACATAATGTATATTATACTGTGTTAGTGATGTCTTGTTGGGAGATGTATGGTACATAATGTATATTATACTGTGTTAGTGATGTCTTGATGGGAGATGTATGGTACATAATGTATATTATACTGTGTTAGTGATGTCTTGTTGGGAGATGTATGGTACATAATGTATATTATACTGTGTTAGTGATGTCTTGTTGGGAGATGTATGGTACATAATGTATATTATACTGTGTTAGTGATGTCTTGTTGGGAGATGTATGGTACATAATGTATATTATACTGTGTTAGTGATGTCTTGTTGGGAGATGTATGGTACATAATGTATATTATACTGTGTTAGTGATGTCTTGTTGGGAGATGTATGGTACATAATGTATATTATACTGTGTTAGTGATGTCTTGTTGGGAGATGTATGGTACATAATGTATATTATACTGTGTTAGTGATGTCTTGTTGGGAGATGTATGGTACATAATGTATATTATACTGTGTTAGTGATGTCTTGTTGGGAGATGTATGGTACATAATGTATATTATACTGTGTTAGTGATGTCTTGTTGGGAGATGTATGGTACATAATGTATATTATACTGTGTTAGTGATGTCTTGTTGGGAGATGTATGGTACATAATGTATATTATACTGTGTTAGTGATGTCTTGTTGGGAGATGTATGGTACATAATGTATATTATACTGTGTTAGTGATGTCTTGTTGGGAGGTACATTAACATAATTTATTCATGGAAGGAAATGACACAATGAGACAGAAAGGAATGTCTAAATGGAGGTGGAATTGTTGCATTTGAAAATGGATAGAATATAATGTCCTCCACAGCTCCCTTCCACTGGCACTGTTCCAGTCTTCCCTTCCACTGGCACTGTTCCAGTCTTCCCTTCCACTGGCACTGTTCCAGTCTTCCCTTCCACTGGCACTGTTCCAGTCTTCCCTTCCACTGGCACTGTTCCAGTCTTCCCTTCCACTGGCACTGTTCCAGTCTTCCCTTCCACTGGCACTGTTCTAGTCTTCCCTTACACTGGCACTGTTCCAGTCTTCCCTTCCACTGGCACTGTTCCAGTCTTCCCTTCCACTGTTCCAGTCTTCCCTTCCACTGTTCCAGTCTTCCCTTCCACTGGCATTGTTCCAGTCTTCCCTTACACTGGCACTGTTCCAGTCTTCCCTTCCACTGGCACTGTTCCAGTCTTCCCTTCCACTGGCACTGTTCCAGTCTTCCCTTCCACTGGCATTGTTCCAGTCTTCCCTTCCACTGGCACTGTTCCAGTCTTCCCTTCCACTGGCACTGTTCTAGTCTTCCCTTACACTGGCACTGTTCCAGTCTTCCCTGGAATGCATTCTAAGGAGTGTGCTAGTGTGAATATTGGAACGTAGACCCTGTGACAGTTTCTGTGAATGATGCTTGATTGACCTACTAGCCTGGTCCCAGATCTGTTTTTGTTGTCTTGTAGCCTGGTCCCAGATATGTGTGTTGTCTTATAGCCTGGTCCCAGATCTGTTTGTGTTGTCTTGTAGCCTGATCTCAGATCTTTTTGTGTTGTCTTGTAGCCTGGTCTCAAATATTTTTGTGTTGTCTTGAAGCCAGGTCCCAGATCTGTTTGTGTTGTCTTGTAGCCTGGTTCCAGACTCTTTTTCACTGACACTGGACTCTACCCACACACTCACACATACTTACACTGACACCCCAACACTCATTACACACACGCTACATACATACACACTCACACACACTCACACTCACACACTCACACTCACACACACACACACTCACACACACACACTTTCACACTAACCACATACGCTACTGCTACAGCTCAGTCTATTATCCTGTTGCCTAGTAACTTTATCCCTACCTATATGTACATATCTACAGTCGTGGTCAAAAGTTTTGAGAATGTCACAAATATTAATTTTCACAAAGTCTGCTGCCTCAGTTTTTATGATGACAATTTGCATATACTCCAGAATGTTATGAAGAGTGATCAGATGAATTGCAATTAATTGGAAAGTCCCTCTTTGCCATGAAAATGAACTTAATCCCCCAAAAACATTTCTACTGCATTTCAGCCCTGCCACAAAAGGACAAGCTGACATCATGTCAGTGATTATCTCGTTAACACAGGTGAGAGTGTTGACGAGGACAAGGCTGGAGATCACTCTGTCATGCTGATTGAGTTAGAATAACAGACTGGAAGCTTTAAAAGGAGGGTGGTGCTTGAAATCATTGTTCTTCCTCTGTTAACCATGGTTACCTGCAAGGAAACACGTGCTGTCATCATTGCTTTGCACAAAAAGGGCTTCACAGGCAAGGATGTTGCTGCTAGTAAGATTGCACCTAAATCAACCATTTATCGGATCAACAAGAACTTCAAGGAGAGAGGTTCAATTGTTGTGAAGAAGGCTTCAGGGCGCCCAAGAAAGTCCAGCAAGCGCCAGGACCGTCTCCTAAAGTTGATTCAGCAGCGGGATCGGGGCACCACCAGCGCAGAGCTTGCTCAGGAATGGCAGCAGGCAGGTGTGAGTGCATCTGCACGCACAGTTAGGCAAAGGCTTTTGGAGGATGGCCTGGTGTCAAGAAGGGCAGCGAGGAAGCCACTTCTCTCCAGGGAAAACATCAGGGACAGACTGATATTCTGCAAAAGGTACAGGGATTGGACTGCTGAGGACTGGGGTAAAGTCATTTTCTCTGATGAATCCCCTTTCCGATTGTTTGGGGCATCCGGAAGAAGCTTGTCCGGAGAAGACAAGGTGAGCGCTACCATCAGTCCTGTGTCATGCCAACAGTAAAGCATCCTGAGACCATTCAGTGTGGGGTTGCTTCTCAGCCAAGGGAGTGGGCTCACTCACAATTTTGCCTAAGAACACAGCCTTGAATAAAGAATGGTACCAACACATCCTCCGAGAGCAACTTCTCCCAACCATCCAAGAACAGTTTGGTGACGAACAATGCCTTTTCCAGCATGATGGAGCACCTTGCCATAAGGCAAAAGTGATAACTAAGTGGCTCTGGGAACAAAACATCAACATTTTGGGTCCATGGCCAGGAAACTCCCCAGACCTTAATCCCATTGAGAACTTGTGGTCAATCCTCAAGAGGCGGGTGGACAAACAAAAACCCACAAATTCTGACGAACTCCAAGCATTGATTATGCAAGAATGGGCTGCCATCAGTCAGGATGTGGCCCAGAAGTTAATTGACAGCATGCCAGGGCGGATTGCAGAGGTCTTGAAAAAGAAGGGTCAACACTGAAAATATTGACTCTTTGCATAAACTTAATGTAATTGTCAATAAAAGCCTTTGACACTTATGGAATGCTTGTAATTATACTTCAGTATACCATAGTAACATCTGACAAAAATATCTAAAAAAAACTGAAGCAGCAAACTTTGTGAAGACCAATACTTGTGTCATTCTCAAAACGTTTGACCACGACTGTACATCAATGACCTCTTACCTCTGCACATCGACTCTGTACTGGTACTCCCTGTATATAGACATGTTATTTTCTACTCATTATTGTTATTCGTTATTCACTGTGTATTTATTCCTCGTGTCACTATTTCTATTTAAATATATATATATATTTGTATCTTTAACTCTGCATTGTTGGGAAGGGACCCATAAGTAAGTATTTCACTGTTAGTCTACCTGTTGTTTTACGAAGCATGTGACAAATACAAGTTGATTTGATTTGATCTGTTAGTGCTGTCTTTCCAATACTCCTACAGTCAGCACTAACAGATCTGGCACCAGGCCATAGTGAACTACAGTAGGGTCCCTCCACTGAGACCCCTAGCTGTCTGATGACAGACTTCTAGTTCATACTATATTTCCACTGTGTTACTCTAGCCTTCAGCAGGCCTCTGGAGAGTTGAACACTGGCAACGAGGGGGAATTCAGGCAAGGCAGAGCAGGAGCAGTGTGGTTATGTTGATGCTGTGTAAAACACCCCCTGGTTAACCTCTCTGCCCTCTAGAACCGCTGGGACCTGACACAGTCTACCACAGTCAGTTCCCCAATGAAGACTATTTGGCCCTGTCAACAAGCCTGTCAACATGCCACAGCTATATTTTCCCAGAGCTAGATAGTTGTACATACTGTTTACTGGACTCAACGTGGATGTAGTACACAGGCCTGTATTTGCTGGACACTCATTTTAGATATGTAGAAACTATGTAGCTGAGTGTATGTTTCAGTGTGCACACTAGCATACCCCTTACAATGCTAGCCCAATACATAGATAACTGATCAAAATGCTAGCCCAATACATAGATAACTGATCACAATGCTAGCCCAATACATAGATAACTAATCACAATGCTAGCCCAATACATAGATAACTGATCACAATGCTAGCCCAATACATAGATAACTGATCACAATACTAGCCAATACATAGATAACTGATCACAATGCTAGCCCAATACATAGATAACTGATCACAATGCTAGCCCAATACATAGATAACTAATCACAATGCTAGCCCAATACATAGATAACTAATCACAATGCTAGCCCAATACATAGATAACTGATCACAATACTTGCCAATACATAGATAACTAATAACAATGCTAGCCCAATACATATATAACTAATCACAATGCTAGCCCAATACATAGATAACTAATCACAATGCTAGCCCAATACATAGATAACTGATAATAATGCTAGCCCAATACATAGATAACTAACACTTGACTTTGTATTATATTCCTTACTAGCTCTGACCTTGCTGATAGCTACTTTACTGATGAAAAGTGTACTTACTATGATTGTGATATGTGGTTGTCTCACCTAGCTATTTTAAGATGAATGCACTAACTGTAAGTCGCTCTGGATAAGAGCTTCTGCTAAATGACTAAACATTTTTTTTGTTTTTTATGTAATAGCCTAGATGCATTCGAAGTGGTATGTTAGTGTGGGGCCTGCAATACAGTGTTGCTAAGCTCCCTGCCATTTTAGGAGAGTAATTTTAGATGTATCTGTTGAAACAAGTATAGTGGGAAGTGAGAACAACGTTTAAGTGCCTGAAGTCTGCCTACCCTCTCAGGCACATTGCCAATTCAGAAATACCACGCAATGCCACAGTGTGGTATTCATTTCCATCTTCCTATCTAAGAAGACGTTTGCTCTTTAGTTCAACAAGCAAAAGAAAGATGAGTTGATTGAATCGTTGATGAAGGACTAAAGCAGCAAGATATCAAACCTTGGTTCAAATACTATTAAATATCTTTCAAATACTTTGAGCATTTGACTCCAGGGCTTTCTGCTCAAACTGCATTAGAAAATGGAGGATGAGGACTTTTCCATGCACAAATCAATATAAATGGGCATTTGAATAAATGATCAATAGTTTGTCCGAAGAGCTGGACATCATTTTAACACAATTATGAAATGGAAGAATGTCATGATCAGTTTGTTCACATACAGAGAGAGGAGCCAAAAACACTGCCTACTTGGAGGACATAGGCTTGTTATTATAACTGACCAACATGTCTCAATTCAACCTCTTTGCCTTGAAACTGATTTTAATAATCATCCTGGAATCATCATTTTTGTTCAGCTGCAGAAAGGTGGCCCACCACAAGATGCCTGGCATTCCCACCATACCTTAATCATATCCATTAGAACAGGGTCGCCCACCAAGCTTCCTGCAGTAGCTATTGCCTGTCACTAGAAAGGTTGGAAATGTAATGTGTTTCTTTGAAGCTCCCCTGAAAATCAGTAATATGCTACTAATGGTCTGGAATTTACTGAAGACTGCTCTTCTATAGTCAGGCAGAAGAGTGACAGAGGAAATTATCTACGAACGGTGTAGGATTGGAAGGGGTTTGAACCATGTTCTATAGAGATCGCCCACAAAGAGTACATTTACTGGTATCAACGGGGGGCATTCGCCAATCAAGCTCAATCAAATATAGATAACGTTTTTGAACTGATTTGAAATAGTATTTGAACCCAGGTCTGCAACATACTGTTTGTGGTGAGAGTTGGCCTAATGGTTGCAGTGGTGACAGTGATAATTGCTAGAGAGATTTAGGTCACAAAAATAGAAAACCACTTCCCTAAACACAGCTTGCTCTCTCTGCCATTCCTGTGTGTGTGTGTGTGTATGCGTGTGTGTGTGTGGGGAACCATTACCAGCAGTCAAATCCTTGCTTCCTCTGTCCTTGAAATTCTTCTGAAAGGGAAATTGGAGGAGAACCTGAGACCTCCTCCTCCAATGAAATTTCAGAGGAATTAAGGAAACAAGGATGGAGAAAGCAAGGATCAAATCAAATCAAATCACATTTTATTTGTCACATGTGCCGAATACAACAGGTGTAGACCTTACAGTGAAATGCTTACTTACAAGCCCTTAACCAACAATGCAGTTTTAATAAAATAAAATAAGTGTTAAGTAAAATAATAGATACTGCTGCTCATTAAAGAGCAGCAGTAAAATAACAATAGCGAGGCTATATACAGGGGGTACCGGTACAGAGTCAATGTGCGGGGGCACCGGTTAGTCAAGGTAATTGAGGTAATATGTACATGTGGGTAGAGTTAAAGTGACTATGCATAGATAATAAACAGAGTGGCAGCAGCGTAAAAGAGGGGGTGGTGGGGGGGACAATGCAAATAGTTTGGGTAGCCATGATTAGCTGTTCAGGAGTCTTATGGCGTCTAGTACATTGTAATGAATGGAATCACAGAATTCATGCATCCAATACAGAATTAAGTGTTTCTCAGCCAGACATCAATTACTGAATATGGTCTCGAAGCAATTAAATGTGTTCAAGCATTGTGCTTAATTAATTAAATAATTTATATTCCGTAGAAGTACTTGAACACTCTGTAATGTGAGGCCCTACGGAACTATATTATAATAGAATAACTTTATTTATATATTTAAAATAATATATAATAATATATAATGTATAATACTGTATATACAATTATAATATATATATATATAACTATTATATATTATACCTATCCAATCCTTTCAAATCTCCAGGGGTGTCTACAGGAGTGCTGGCCGGGGCTGGAGGGTCAAATTGGACTTTTGCAGTAAAGGAGAGGTTGATGACATTAATATGAGGACAAATAAGGACATTATTATATGGATGACCTTAAAATATGGATGACATTATTATATGGATGACATTATGTTGATGGATGACATTATTATATGGATGACCTTAAAATATGGATGACATTATTATATGGATGACATTATGTTGATGGATGACATTATTATATGGATGACCTTAAAATATGGATGACATTATTATATGGATGACATTATGTTGATGGATGACATTATTATATGGATGACATTATGTTGATGGATGACATTATTATATGGATGACCTTAAAATATGGATGACATTATTATATGGATGACATTATGTTGATGGATGACATTATTATATGGATGATATTAGGTTGATGGATGACCTTAAAATAAGGATGACATTATTATATGGATGACATTATGTTGATGGTTGACATTATTATATGGATGACCTTAAAATAAGGATGACATTATTATATGGATGACCTTAAAATAAGGATGACATTATTATATGGATGACATTATGTTGATGGTTGACATTATTATATGGATGACCTTAAAATATGGATGACATTATTATATGGGATGACCTTAAAATATGGATGACATTATTATATGGATGACATTAAAATATGGATGACATTATTATATGGATGATATTAGGTTGATGGATGACATTATTATATGGATGATATTAGGTTGATGGATTACCTTAAAATAAGGATGACATTATTATATGGATGACATTATGTTGATGGATGACATTATTATATGGATGATATTAGGTTGATGGATGACATTATTATATGGATGATATTAGGTTGATGGATGACATTATTATATGGATGACATTATGTTGATGGATGACATTATTATAAGGATGACATTAGGTTGATGGATGACATTATTATATGGATGATATTAGGTTGATGGATGACATTATTATATGGATGACATTATGTTGATGGATGACATTATTATAAGGATGACATTATGTTGATGGATGACATTATTATAAGGATGACATTAGGTTGATGGATGACATTATTATAAGGATGACATTATTATAAGGATGACATTAGGTTAATGGATGACATTATTATATGGATGACATTATTATAAGGATGACATTAGGTTGATGGATGACATTATTATAAGGATGACATTATTATAAGGATGACATTAGGTTAATGGATGACATTATTATATGGATGACATTATTATAAGGATGACATTAGGTTGATGGATGACATTATTATATGGATGACATTATTATAAGGATGACATTAGGTTGATGGATGACATTATTATATGGATGACATTATTATAAGGATGACATTAGGTTGATGGATGACATTATTATAAGGATGACATTATTATAAGGATGACATTCGTTGATGGATTTTGGCTTTAGGGGAAAGGTAGCAGAGGTTTCTGGTCACATGAGGACACAGAGGAGGCTTGGAGGGGGAGGTTTAGGTTCCTGTCACCCACCTTCTCCTACTGGCACATACTGTATTGAAAAGCAAAGGATGAGACAGTATTATTATTTTGGATGGACGGGGGTCTAGAGAAGAGATAGAAGTGGTCTGGTCATACGAGGACACAGAGGAGGGATGGACGGGGGTCTAGAGAAGAGATAGAAGTGGTCTGGTCATACGAGGACACCGAGGAGGGATGGACGGGGGTCTAGAGAAGAGATAGAAGTGGTCTGGTCATACGAGGACACAGAGGAGGGCTGGACGGGGGTCTAGAGAAGAGATAGAAGTGGTCTGGTCATACGAGGACACAGAGGAGGGATGGACGGGGGTCTAGAGAAGAGATAGAAGTGTCTGGTCATACGAGGACACAGAGGAGGGATGGACGGGGGTCTAGAGAAGAGATAGAAGTGGTCTGGTCATACAAGGACACAGAGGAGGAATGGAGGGGGTCTAGAGAAGAGATAGAAGTGGTCTGGTCATACGAGGACACAGAGGAGGGATGGACGGGGGTCTAGTGAAGAGATAGAAGTGGTCTGGTCATAAGAGGACACAGAGGAGGGATGGACGGGGGTCTAGAGAAGAGATAGAAGTGGTCTGGTCATACGAGGACACAGAGGAGGGATGGACGGGGGTCTAGAGAAGAGATAGAAGTGGTCTGGTCATACGAGGACACAGAGGAGGGCTGGACGGGGGTCTAGAGAAGAGATAGAAGTGGTCTGGTCATACGAGGACACAGAGGAGGGATGGACGGGGGTCTAGAGAAGAGATAGAAGTGGTCTGGTCATACGAGGACACAGAGGAGGGATGGAGGGGGAGTGTTTGGTAGGATGTATGGGTATTTTACTGAGCAGATGCTCACTTCAGTCTGTGAACACAAACGTGTTTGTGCGTACGCATGCGTTTGTGTGTGCAAGTGCGTGCGTGGGTGCTTGCATGCGTGTGTGTATGTGTATGTGTGTATGTATGTGTGCGTGCATTGGTGGGTGTGTGTTTGTGTGTGTGCGTGTGTGCGTGGGTGCTTGTGTGTGTGTGTGTGTGTATGTGTGTGTGTGTGTGTGTGTGTGTGTGTGTGTGTGTGTGTATGTGTGTGTGTGTGGGTGTGTGTGTGTGTGTGTGTGTGTGTGTGTGTGTGTGTGTGTGTGTGTGTGTGTGTGTGTGTGTGTGTGTGTGTGTGTGTGTGCGCGCGCGTGTGTGTGTGTGTGTGTGTGTGTGTGTGTGTGTGTGTGTGTGTGTGTGTGTGTGTGTGTGTGTGCGTGCGTGCGTGTGTGTGTGTGTATGTGTGTGTGTGTGTGTGTGTGTGTGTGTGTGTGTGTGTGTGAGTGTTTAACAGCAGCAGATGACTGGTATAAAACTAGGCCAGTGAACAGTGATGAATTAATGGAGTGTATTAAATAACACGTTTCATCTGGGATCCAAATGTGCAGTGAAACGTCCTTGTTGATTTCAGGATAAAAAGTTTTGGCTGAAGTGGCACCCATTCTGACAGAAAATAGCCCATGACATTGAGGCTTCTTTGAAGAATACATGCCACTGTGGTAAAAAAAGTGTTGTCTCTACTAGCACCCAATCTGACAGAAAGTAGAATATCGAAGCTACTCTGAATAATTTATCCTCTTCCCAAGAAAACCTACTGGTCCAGATGGCAGATTGTTGAATTAGGCGGAAAAGGTGTATAATTATGATGAATATGTCAACATACAGTAGCCTACCGGTACACTACCTATACAATAAGAGAAAAAAATCCCTTCTAAAAGGATTGTGAAACCATGGTTATTCTGAACACCGAAATAAGACATAAAAAAAAAAAAATTAATTCAAAGATTGAACCCAACTCAGTGACTCCTGAGTGGCGCAGTGGTCTAAGGCACTGCATCGCAGTGCTAACTGTGCCACTAGAGATCCTGGTTCGAATCCAGGCTCTGTCGCAGCCGGCCGCAACCGGGAGACTCATGGGTGGCGCACAATTGGTCCAGGGTAGGGGAGGGAATAGCCGGCAGGGATGTAGCTCAGTTGATAGAGCATGGCGTTTGCAACGCCAGGGTTGTGGGTTCAATTCCCACGGGGGGCCAGTATAAAAAAATATGTATTCACTAACTGTAAGTCGCTCTGGATAAGAGCGTCTGCTAAATGACTAAAATGTAAATGATACTGAAAAGAGTGGACTACCAAGTGACATAGAATAAGCCCAGGTAGGGCAGAATGAACAGACACTTCACATTTCCTGTGATCTGGTCATTACATAGAACTCCCACTGGACTTTAATGCATACTAATGCCTGTCAATCACAAGTTGGGGACTTGGGGGCTGGGCAGAAAAGCTTTGAGGGCTTTGGACACCGGGGTATATATCGACGACAGTGGGGTGAGCTTTGGATCACCCTTTTAAATGGGAGGCCGGCTGCTGGAGATCACTGTGGTGGGGGACAAAGGGAGGTGACTTTAATTTAGCCCGGGCCTTCATCCCCTCCAGTGGGGCCTGAGGAGGTAGAGCGCTGTCAGGTACAGCCACAGGAGGAGATATACAGTGAGGGAAAAAAGTATTTGATCCCCTGCTGATTTTGTACGTTTGCCCACTGACAAAGACATGATCAGTCTATAATTTTAATGGTAGGTTTATTTGAACAGTGAGAGACAGAATAACAACATACAAATCCAGAAAAAAGCATGTCAAAAATGTTATAAATTGATTTGCATTTTAATGAGGGAAATAAGTATTTGACCCCCTCTCAATCAGAAAGATTTCTGGCTCCCAGGTGTCTTTTATACAGGTACCGAGCTGAGATTAGGAGCACACACTTAAAGGGAGTGCTCCTAATCTCAGCTTGTTACCTGTATAAAAGACACCTGTCCACAGAAGCAATCAATCAATCAGATTCCAAACTCTCCACCATGGCCAAGACCAAAGAGCTCTCCAAGGATGTCAGGGACAAGATTGTAGACCTACACAAGGCTGGAATGGGCTACAAGACCATCGCCAAGCAGCGTGGTGAGGTGACAACAGTTGGTGCGATTATTTGCAATTGGAAGAAACACAAAAGAACTGTCATTCTCCCTCGGCCTGGGGCTCCATGCAAGATCTCACCTCGTGGAGTTGCAATGATCATGAGAACGGTGAGGAATCAGCCCAGAACTACACGGGAGGATCTTGTCAATGATCTCAAGGCAGCTGGGACCATAGTCACCAAGAAAACAATTGGTAACACACAATGCCGTGAAGGACTGAAATCCTGCAGCACCCGCAAGAAAGCACACATACATGCCCGTCTGAAGTTTGCCAATGAACATCTGAATGATTCAGAGGAGAACTGGGTGAAAGTGTTGTGGTCAGATGAGACCAAAATCGAGCTCTTTGGCATCAACTCAACTCGCCGTGTTTGGAGGAGGAGGAATGCTGCCCATGACCCCAAGAACACCATCCCATTATGCTTTGGGGGTGTTTTTCTGCTAAGGGGACAGGACAACTTCACCGCATCAAAGGGACGATGGACGGGGCCATGTACCGTCAAATCTTGGGTGAGAACCTCCTTCCCTCAGCCAGGGCATTGAAAATGGGTCGTGGATGGGTATTCCAGCATGACAATGACCCAAAACACACGGCCAAGGCAACAAAGGAGTGGCTCAAGAAGAAGCACATTAAGGTCCTGGAGTGGCCTAGCCAGTCTCCAGACCTTAATCCCATAGAAAATATGTGGAGGGAGCTGAAGGTTCGAGTTGCCAAACGTCAGCCTCGAAACCTTAATGACTTGGAGAAGATCTGCAAAGAGGAGTGGAACAAAATCCCTCCTGAGATGTGTGCAAACCTGGTGGCCAACTACAAGAAACGTCTGACCTCTGTGATTGCCAACAAGGGTTTTGCCACCAAGTACTAAATCATGTTTTGCAGTGGGGTCAAATACTAATTTCCCTCATTAAAATACAAATCAATTTCTAACATTTTTGACATGCGTTCTTCTGGATTTTTTTGTTGTTATTCTGTCTCTCACTGTTCAAATAAACCTACCATTAAAATTATAGACTGATCATGTCTTTGTCAGTGGGCAAATGTACAAAATCAGCAGGGGATCAAATACTTTTTTCCCTCACTGTATGACTTATTATAAGGCTTCATTTTGACCATCTTCTTTAAAGGACAACACAGGTATTACAAATAGTTTTCACTTATTGTAGCAGGATGTACTACAGTTCCCATAATGCTCTGTAACTATATCTGGTTTTATCTTACTAAAGACGTTTATAAAGCTAACGCTATGGTGTCCCGTCTCCTTATTAATACATAGTATCAGAAGTCAAATATAATCTGATGTG
This sequence comes from Coregonus lavaretus, assembly GCF_964263955.1. NCBI lineage: Eukaryota > Metazoa > Chordata > Actinopteri > Salmoniformes > Salmonidae > Coregonus > Coregonus lavaretus. The sequence goes on from NW_028157370.1 coordinate 77,119, forward strand.
AATCTCCACCGAACGTCAATATTACACAACATACAGGTGTAGGATCTGAATTTTAGCCAGTTTTCTACAGCAGGAAAATAATCCTGCAGCAACAGGAAATGTGAATTATAATGTGGATTATAATGAATGGACATTTTTGTAGGGGTTGATACATTTTTCGTAAGGGAAAACCAAGTCTGAAATTTCAAAGTGGAAATTACAAACTTCAAAAGGCTTTTTAAACCTCAGTCAAATCACTACACGTTTTAAATGTGGAAAGCTCTCCTGCAACAGGGTGATCAAATTAAGATCCTACAGTACATGTGTATGTGGTTAAATGGGGAAGGGGAATTGAGAAAGATTGTCAGTTTAACACAAGACTGCTTTTGCTTGTATAATCCTGTGTACTAGGCCCCAGGTGGGTAATTAAGTAACTAGCCAACCACACATGAGTCAGCAAAGCCTGGGCTTGAATTTCAGCCAATTACGAGGCAGCATCTCACTGGCCGGCCAGCCCTTACAAATTTACCACAGAGACGTTTCTCATACGATGCAGGGGGAAGAGAAGGGCTTCCCTGTGGCTTCCCTGTGTAGACATATAAACATGTATGGGAATTATGTAAAATCAACCCAGGCTCAATATTCTCTGTCATGACATTCAGCTACCACGCATACAATACTCTCATGTGAAGAAACTAGAGAGGAGGGAGAGAGAGAGAGTAGAGAATCAATTCTCCTTTACTCTTCTGTCCTCCTTCCCTCTAGTCTCCTCTCTCCGTCAAATGGGCAGACTCTCAGTGGTGCATGGCTCACCTCCACTCCCCCCTCCTCCTCCTCCTCCTCCTCCTCCTCCTCCTCCTCCTCTTCTCCCTCTCCCTCCTCCTCCTCCTCCTCCTCCCCCTCCTTATCTCTCCCTCCTCATCTCCCTCCTCCTCCTCCTCCTCCTCCTCATCTCTCCCTCCTCATCTCTCCCTCATCATCTCCCCCTCCTCCTCTCCCTCCTCCTCCTCCTCCTCATCTCTCCCTCCTCATCTCTCCCTCATCATCTCCCCCTCCTCCTCTCCCTCCTCCTCCTCCTCTCCCCCTCCTCCTCCTCCTCCTCCTCATCTCTCCCTCCTATTCTCTCCCTCATCATCTCCCCCTCCTCCTCTCCCTCCTCCTCCTCCTCCTCTTCCTCCTCCTCCTCCTCCTCCCCCTCCTCCTCCTCCTCCTTCTCTCGCTCCTCCTCCTCCTCATATCTCCCTCATCATCTCCCTCCTCCTCCTCTCCCTCCTCCTCCTCCTCATATCTCCCTCATCATCTCCCTCCTCCTCCTCTCCCTCCTCCTCCTCTCCCTCCTCCTTTCTCCATCAGATTGGCAGGCTTTCAGTGATGTAGGCTCACCTTCTCCTCCCCCTTTTCTTCCTCTGTCTCCTTCTCCTGCTGGCGGGCGGATGGCTGTTCCCCTGAGAGGTAACACTGATGCTCTTTCAGCTCCTTCAGTGTCTGCTGTTGTAATGCAGGCTAGGCCAGACTGGGCCCACCAGACAGAACAAACAAGATCCCCCACACACACAGAGAGACACACACACAACCTTCCCTCTGTCTCCACATCAGTCCCCGAGCCAAATCTGCCTGATCTTATCTGGTTAACCTTCTGGAGGCACAGTGCACATAAAACCTATTCGAGTGTGAAAGTTAGCCGGCTGCCAAAGTCAGAAATCACATACAGTGTATTGAAGAGGTGTGTGAGAGAGAGAGAGAGAGAGAGAGCGAGAGAGAGAGAGAGAGAGAGAGAGAGAGAGAGAGAGAGAGAGAGAGAGAGAGAGAGAGAGAGAGAGAGAGAGAGAGAGAGAGAGAGAGAGAGAGAGAGAGAGAGAGAGAGAGAGAGAGAGAGAGAGGGGGGGGGGATGCAGGCTGCTAGAATGACACACAGGGAGAATAAGAGGTGAGGTGACAGATTAAAGGAGGGCAGCGGTGCCTACTAATCTACAACCTCTGACATTTATTTCAGAGGACAGTGACAGCGAGGACAGAGTCCATCAGGAAGGGCTCTGGGACCAGTCATTTAAAACATATGGGGACATCTACTTCTGCACTGCAATTCATAGCTGCCCTACGTTGCCTGTCTTCCTGTATTTAGAATAACATCTTTTTAATTTGCTACTTCAAAATTGATTCCTAAAGAAACTATACAATATGCTCAAAATGCACTATTCCACTGAGATGTCATAACTGATTTGATTTGACCCCTAACTATACTGTCACGGTTTCGGCCGAGGCTGCTCCTCTTCCTTGTTCGGGCGGACTTCGGCGGTCGTCGTCTCCGGAGTACTAGCTGCCACCGTTCGATGTTTCTTGTTCTTTTGGTTTTGTCTGTTCATAACACCTGTCCCTTATTTGTGTCTTGATTGTTCCCCTTATTTAGTTTGTTTGTTTGGGTCAGGTGTTATGCGTGATTGTTTATGTCAGCCTGCCTCTTCGAGTTTGTTCTCTCGTTGTGTTGTATTACGAGAGCTCGCACTGTGTGCGCTTTTCCTTGTTTTCTCGCACTGTGTATTTTCGTGCGTAATTGTTCGCGCCACCCGGTTGGGTTGGCGACTTATACTTGTGTTTGGACTGAGTAAAGTTCTGTTGACGTCCTCCTGGTTTCCTGCGCCTGATTCCTATCATCCACCTACACCATTCTGACAGAATCACGCATCACAATGGAATCAGCAGGAGCGACCGCGCCGACCGCCGATATGGACGAACGTCTTCGTGGTCAGGAGGACCGAATGAACCAGGTCTGTCACGCCCTGGAGAGGGTGATGAACACTCTACACCGATGGGAGACCAGCGGGGTGCCCACACCTCCAACCACCGACCCAGCTCCAGCGGTCAGCCCTCCGGTTTCATCTCCGGAACCCAGTGGGATTCGGCTCTCGCTCCCGAGGGCGTACGACGGCTCCACCGCCGGGTGTCAAGGGTTCCTGCTGCAGGTGGAGCTCTACCTCGCCACCGTACACCCGGCGCCTTCGGGACACGAGAGCGTCTCAGCCCTCATCTCCTGTCTCACCGGCAAGGCGTTGGAGTGGGCCAACGCCGAGTGGAGGAGAATGGACGCCGCAACCACGAACTATGCGGAGTTCTCCCGCCGCTTCCGTGCTGTATTCGACCATCCACCAGAAGGGAAGGCGGCGGGGGAACGTCTGTTCTACCTCCGACAGGGGATGAGGAGCGCACAGGACTTTGCCTTAGAGTTCCGGACCCTAGCGGCTGATGCAGGGTGGAATGAGCGGGCCCATATTGACCATTTCCGCTGCAGCCTCCGAGAGGACGTCCAGCGAGAGTTGGCGTGCAGGGACACGTCGTTAACTTTCGACCAACTGGTCGACATGGCCATCCGGCTGGATACCCTGCTCGCCACCCGTGGGCGTCCCGGAGGGGGGGGTGCGCCCATTCCACTCTCCAGCGCCTCCGAGCCGAGTCCTATGGAGCTCGGGGGTGCTGGCGCTAGGGAAAGGAGGAGGAGGAGCCCACGGGGACCCGGCCCTTGCACCAACTGTGGTCGTGGAGGGCACACTGCGGCTCGGTGCTGGGGCGGGTCCTCCAGGGGAGGAGATGGCAGGTCTAGCATTGGGGGGTCCCCCCAGGTGAGTAGGCGCCCTGCTTACCCAGAGCTTTCTGTCGTGCACCTAACCTTGCCTGTTTGTTTCCCACAGGTTGCATCTCGTTCCCAGCATAAGGCGCTGGTAGATTCAGGCGCAGCTGGGAATTTTATAGATCGCCAGTTCTGTTTAGAGTTAGGGATTCCCCTTCTTCCAGTGGATAAGCCTTTCCCCGTCCATGCCCTAGATAGCCGTCCGTTAGGGTCTGGGTTGATTAGGGAGGTCACAGCACCACTTCAGATGATGGCGCAGGGGGGTCATGAGGAGAGAATTCAGCTTTATCTGATTGACTCTCCTGCGTATCCGGTGGTGCTGGGTCTTCCCTGGTTGATGACTCATGACCCTATTATTGGGTGGCGAGAGAAAGCTCTTAAAGGGTGGTCTGCTCAATGTGAGGGGCGGTGTCTGGGTGTTTCCATAGGGGCGACCTCGGTGGAGAGTCCGAATCTAATGCCAGCACTGCAGATTCCCCCCGAGTATGAGGATTTGGCATTGGCGTTCAGTAAGACTAGGGCTGCGCAGCTGCCGCCTCATAGACGGGGGGATTGTGCGATAGATCTCCAGTCAGGCGCAGCTCTCCCGCGGAGCCATGTGTATCCCTTGTCTCAAGAGGAGAAAAAATCTATGGAGACATACATCTCTGAGTCTCTTAGACAGGGATACATACGGCCCTCCGTTTCACCCGTTTCCTCAAGTTTCTTTTTTGTGAAGAAGAAGGATGGAGGTCTGCGGCCGTGTATTGATTACCGCGGTCTCAATCAGATCACAGTGAAGTACAGCTATCCACTTCCTCTGATTGCGACTATGACGGAGTCACTGCACGGTGCGCAGTTCTTTACAAAATTGGATCTTAGGAGCGCATATAACTTGGTGCGCATCCGAAAGGGCGATGAATGGAAGACAGCGTTTAGCACGACTTCCGGGCACTACGAGTATCTAGTCATGCCATATGGGTTGATGAATGCTCCCTCAGTCTTCCAATCCTTCGTTGATGAGATTTTCCGGGACATGCAGGGACAGGGAGTGGTTGTGTACATCGACGACATTCTGGTGTATAGTCCTACCCGTGCTGAGCATGTAGCCCTGGTGCGCCGAGTATTGCGGAGGCTGTTGGAGCATGACCTATATGTCAAGGCAGAGAAATGTCTGTTTTTTCAGAAGTCGGTCTCCTTTCTGGGTTACCAGTTATCTGCGTCAGGGGTGAAGATGGAGGTAGACCGGGTGTCAGCTGTGCGTAATTGGCAGACCCCAACCACTGTGAAGGAGGTGCAACGGTTCTTGGGTTTTGCGAATTACTACCGGAGGTTTATCCGGGGTTTTGGACAGGTGGCAGCTCCCATAACGTCTCTGTTAAAGGGGGGTCCGGTGCGCTTGCGGTGGTCAGCTGAGGCGGACAGGGCATTTGGGAGACTGAAGGACCTGTTTACCTCGGCGCCGGTGTTGGCGCATCCGGATCCCTCTTTACCGTTCCAAGTAGAGGTGGACGCGTCAGAGGCCGGGATAGGGGCCGTTCTTTCCCAGCGTTCTGGTACTCCACCTAAACTCCGTCCCTGTGCGTTCTACTCTAAGAAGCTCAGTCCGGCGGAGCGGAATTATGACGTAGGAGACAGGGAGCTGTTAGCCGTGGTACAGGCCCTAAAGGTGTGGCGGCATTGGCTCGAGGGGGCTCAACACCCTTTCCTCATTCAAACTGACCATCGTAACCTGGAGTACATCCGGGCAGCTAGGAGACTGAATCCTCGCCAGGCTCGTTGGACTATGTTCCTGGCCCGGTTTGTGTTTAAGATCACATACATCCCTGGGTCCCAGAACGGGAAGGCAGATGCTCTGTCCCGGCGGTATGACGCAGAGGAGAGGTCAGTTGAGTCCACGCCCATACTACCGGAGTCTTGTCTGGTTGCTCCGGTGGTGTGGGAGGTTGATGGTGAGATCGAGCGGGCGTTACGCACCGACCCGAGTCCTCCTCAGTGTCCTGTGGGTCGGACGTACGTTCCGCTCGAGATACGCGATCGCCTCATTTGTTGGGCTCATACGTCCCCCTCCTCTGGCCATCCGGGTATCGGCCGGACAGTGCACTGCCTTAGCACGAAGTACTGGTGGCCAACGTTAGCTAGGGATGTGAGGATTTATGTCTCCTCCTGTTCGGTGTGTGCCCAGTGTAAGGCGCCCAGACATTTGCCCAGGGGTAAGTTACAACCCCTGCCTATTCCACAACGACCCTGGTCCCACCTCTCGGTGGATTTTGTTACCGACCTTCCCCCCTCACAGGGGAATACTACCATCCTGGTCGTTGTGGATAGGTTCTCGAAGGCCTGTCGTCTCCTTCCCATGCCGGGTCTACCCACTGCCCTACAGACCGCTGAGGCTCTGTTCACCCATGTCTTCCGGCATTACGGGGTACCCGAGGATATAGTGTCTGACCGAGGCCCCCAGTTCACCTCTAGAGTGTGGAGGGCATTTATGGAACGGTTGGGGGTGTCGGTAAGCCTTACCTCGGGGTACCACCCGGAGAGTAATGGGCAGGTTGAACGTGTCAACCAGGATGTGGGTAGGTTTCTGAGGTCATACTGTCAGGGCCGGCCGGAGGAGTGGGCGAGATATGTGCCCTGGGCCGAGATGGCACAGAACTCTCTTCGCCACTCCTCCACCCAACTAACCCCGTTTCAGTGTGTGTTGGGGTACCAGCCGGTGCTGGCACCATGGCATGAGAGCCAGATCGAGGCCCCCGCTGTGGATGAGTGGGTAAGGCGCTCGGAGGAGACGTGGGACGCTGCACACGTCCATCTGCAGCGTGCCATACGTCGACAGAAGACGAGCGCCGACCTACACCGCAGTGAGGGGCCAGTGTACGCACCTGGAGATCGAGTCTGGCTCTCAACCAGAAACCTGCCCCTCCGCCTGCCCTGCCGGAAGCTGGGTCGGCGGTTTGTGGGGCCGTTTAAAGTCCTGAGGAGATTGAACGAGGTGAGTTATAGGTTAGAACTACCTGTTGACTACAAAAATATTAACCCCTCGTTCCATGTGTCTCTCCTCAGGCCGGTGGTAGCTGGTCCACTCCAGGACTTTGAGATTGAGGAGACTCCTCCGCCCCCGTTGGACATCGAGGGGGCTCCGGCGTACACCGTGAGGTCCATCCTGGATTCTAGACGCCGGATGGGGGGTCTTCAATATCTCGTGGAGTGGGAGGGGTACGGTCCGGAGGAGCGGTGCTGGGTGCCAAGGAGGGACGTGTTAGACCAGTCCCTACTGACCGATTTCCATCGGGGTCATCCTGCGCGCCCTGCTCCGCGTCGTCCGGGTCGTCCTCGAGCTCCGGGTCGGCGCACGGCTGGAGCCGCGCGTCAAGGGGGGGGTACTGTCACGGTTTCGGCCGAGGCTGCTCCTCTTCCTTGTTCGGGCGGACTTCGGCGGTCGTCGTCTCCGGAGTACTAGCTGCCACCGTTCGATGTTTCTTGTTCTTTTGGTTTTGTCTGTTCATAACACCTGTCCCTTATTTGTGTCTTGATTGTTCCCCTTATTTAGTTTGTTTGTTTGGGTCAGGTGTTATGCGTGATTGTTTATGTCAGCCTGCCTCTTCGAGTTTGTTCTCTCGTTGTGTTGTATTACGAGAGCTCGCACTGTGTGCGCTTTTCCTTGTTTTCTCGCACTGTGTATTTTCGTGCGTAATTGTTCGCGCCACCCGGTTGGGTTGGCGACTTATACTTGTGTTTGGACTGAGTAAAGTTCTGTTGACGTCCTCCTGGTTTCCTGCGCCTGATTCCTATCATCCACCTACACCATTCTGACATATACACTATTTTTCAACACCTCATCAAAACTATTTACTATTTTTTACATTGTAGAATAATAGTGAAGACATCAAAACTATGAAGTAACACATATGGAATCATGTAGTAACCAAAAAAGTATTAAACAAATCAAAATATATTTTATATTTGAGATTCATCAAATATCCACCCTTTGCCTTGATGACAGCTTTGCACACTCTTGGCATTCTCTCAACCAGCTTCATGAGATAGTTACCTGGAATGCATTTCAATTAACAGGTGTGCCTTCTTAAAAGTTAATTTGTGGAATTTCTTTCCTTCTTAATGTGTTTGAGACAATCAGTTGTGTTGTGAGAAAGTAGGGGGGTATACAGAATATAGCCCTATTTGGTAAAAGACCAAGTCCATATTATGGCAAGAACAGCTCAAATAAGCAAAGAGAAACAACAGTCCATCATTACTTTAAGACACAAAGGTCAGTCAGTACGGAACATTTCAAGAACTTTGAAAGTTTCTTCAAGTGCAGTCGCAAAAACCATCAAGCGCTATGATGAAACTGGCTCTCATGAGGACCGCCACAGGAACGGAAGACCCAGAGTTACCTCTGCTGCAGAGGATAAGTTCATTAGAGTTACCAGCCTCAGAAATTGCAGCCCAAATAAATGCTTCACAGAGTTCAAGTCACAGACACATCTCAACATCAACTGTTCAGAGGAGACTGTGTGAATCAGGCCTTCATGGTTGAATTGCTGCAAAGAAACCACTACTAAAGGACACCAATAATAAGAAGAGACTTGCTTGGGCCAAGAAACACGAGCAATGGACATTAGACTGGTGGAAATTTGTCCTTTGGTCTGGAGTCCAAATTGGAGATTTTTGGTTCCAATCGCAGTGTCTTTGTGAGATGCAGTGTGGGTGAATGGATGATCTCTGCATGTGTAGTTCCCACCGTAAAGCATGGAGGAGGAGGTGTTTTGCTGGTGACACTGTCTGTGATTTTTTTAGAATTCAAGGCACACTTAACCAGCATGGCTACCACAGCATTCTGCAGCGATACTCCATCCCATTTGGTTTGGGCTTAGTGGGACTATTATTTGTTTTTCAACAGAACAATCACCCAACACACCTCCAGGCTGTGTAAGGGATATTTTACCAAGAAGGAGAGTGATGGAGTGCTGCATCAGATGACCTGGTCTCCACAATCCCCCAACCTCAACCCAATTGAGATGGTTTGGGATGAGTCGGACGGCAGAGTGAAGGAAAAGCAGCCAACAAGTGCTCACCATATGTGGGAACTACTTCAAGACTGTTGGAAAAGCATTCCAGGTGACGCTGGTTGAGAGAATGACAAGAGTGTGCAAAGCGGACATCAAGGCAATGGGTGGCTATTTGAAGAATCTCAAACATAAAATATATTTTGAGTTGTTTAACACTTTGTTCTTACTACATGATTCCATATGTGTTATTTCATAGAAAATAGTAAAAATAAAGCAAAACCCTTGAATGAGTAGGTGTGTCCAAACTTTTGACTGGTACTGTATATATATGGTTTATAACTCTCTGTCTGATCCCAGTAATAAACTATAGGTCTCAATTACCTTATATCAATGTTCTGTTCAGTATCTCTCTGACTGTTCCTAATAATAACTATAGGTCTCCATTACCTTATATCAATGTTCTGTTCAGTATCTCTCTGACTGTTCCTAATAATAACTATAGGTCTCCATTACCTTATATCAATGTTCTGTTCAGTATCTCTCTGACTGTTCCTAATAATAACTATAGGTCTCCATTACCTTATATCAATGTTATTTTCAGTATCTCTCTGACTGTTCCTAATGATAACTATAGGTCTCCATTACCTTATATCAATGTTCTGTTCAGTATCTCTCTGACTGTTCCTAATAATAACTATAGGTCTCCATTACCTTATATCAATGTTCTGTTCAGTATCTCTCTGACTGTTCCTAATAATAACTATAGGTCTCCATTACCTTATATCAATGTTCTGTTCAGTATCTCTCTGACTGTTCCTAATAATAACTATAGGTATCCATTACCTTATATCAATGTTCTGTTCAGTATCTCTCTGACTGTTCCTAATAATAACTATAGGTCTCCATTACCTTATATAAATGTTCTGTTCAGTATCTCTCTGACTGTTCCTAATAATAACTATAGGTCTCCATTACCTTAAATCAATGTTCTGTTCAGTATCTCTCTGACTGTTCCTAATAATAACTATAGGTCTCCATTACCTTATATCAATGTTCTGTTCAGTATCTCTCTGACTGTTCCTAATAATAACTATAGGTCTCCATTACCTTATATCAATGTTCTGTTCAGTATCTCTCTGACTGTTCCTAATAATAACTCTATGTCTCCATTACCTTATATCAATGTTCTGTTCAGTATCTCTCTGACTGTTCCTAATAATAACTATAGGTCTCCATTACCTTATATCAATGTTCTGTTCAGTATCTCTCTGACTGTTCCTAATAATAACTATAACTCTCCATTACCTTATATCAATGTTCTGTTCAGTATCTCTCTGACTGTTCCTAATAATAACTATAGGTCTCCATTACCTTATATCAATGTTCTGTTCAGTATCTCTCTGACTGTTCCTAATAATATCTATAGGTCTCCATTACCTTATATCAATGTTCTGTTCAGTATCTCTCTGACTGTTCCTAATAATAACTATAGGTCTCCATTACCTTATATCAATGTTCTGTTCAGTATCTCTCTGACTGTTCCTAATAAATACTATAGGTCTCCATTACCTTATATCAATGTTCTGTTCAGTATCTCTCTGACTGTTCCTCATAATAACTATAACTCTCCATTACCTTATATCAATGTTCTGTTCAGTATCTCTCTGACAGTTCCTAATAATAACTATAGGTCTCCATTACCTTATATCAATGTTCTGTTCAGTATCTCTCTGACTGTTCCTAATAATAACTATAGGTCTCCATTACCTTATATCAATGTTCTGTTCAGTATCTCTCTGACTGTTCCTAATAATAACTATAGGTCTCCATTACCTTATATCAATGTTCTGTTCAGTATCTCTCTGTCTGTTCCTAATAATAACTATAGGTCTCCATTACCTTATATCAATGTTCTGTTCAGTATCTCTCTGACTGTTCCTAATAATAACTATATGTCTCCATTACCTTATATCAATGTTCTGTTCAGTATCTCTCTGACTGTTCCTAATAATAACTATAGGTCTCCATTACCTTATATCAATGTTCTGTTCAGTATCTCTCTGACTGTTCCTAATAATAACTATAGGTCTCCATTACCTTATATCAATGTTCTGTTCAGTATCTCTCTGACTGTTCCTAATAATAACTATAGGTCTCCACTACCTTATATCAATGTTCTGTTCTTTCCATAGGCTTACACCACTGTATATCAATGTACAGTATAATGTCTTCACTCATGTCGTTGACACGCTAACAACATTAATACAATGTTGCTATTAGTGTAAGTAGTGTAATACAGTACTATTACAGAGGTATCAGAGAAATGTAGGACTCTATTCAATCTGGATCGCTGAAGCGTTACAGATTACTTGATAGAAATGTAAAGGTAATTTACGATTGAGTCGTCATATGCAGCCTTCACCGTGAATGCAGTCTCCGCTAACGCGGGAACATTGCCTTTAAATTCCAATCACGCTTTAACGCTTAACTTCCGAAATACGGATTGAATAATGTGTGTGTAAAGTGTAACCCTAACCTGTTTAATTTCACATGAACTGTAGTGTTCGTTCTGTCAGCCATAATGTGGGTTTGTTAATACAAGGTGAAAAGCAAAGCAAAGGTGGCAGAACCAGATGGAATACATCGTAATAAGCCTCGTTTACACCTTGCACTAGCATGTAGGTTTCGTGATCTGATCAAATATGATACAATCACTATCTGATCAAAGTTTGTCGCGTCTACACATGGTATTAAAAGGTATCTGATCCATCCACAGTGTCTGCATTGTAAACAGATTAGTAAATTAATTCACAGATATTTGTTTTAAGACATATTGATGCCATAAGTCAATTGTGCCACGTCAATGATTTTAGATCTGTTTACACTTGTAAGATATGCAGACACAATGCACCCCCCTGACTACCTCTGGAAGTGGTCAGGGAAATCTGATCACAATAAGATCACAATGGGTATTTTAATCGTGTACAAATGTGGGCACAATCAGAATGTGGAAAATATCAGGACAAAGGACGCATGTTAGCACCAGGTGTAGCTCAGTTGGTAGAGCATGGCGTTTGCAACGCCAGGGTTGTGGGTTCGTTTGCCACAGGGGGCCAGTATGAAAAATGTATGCACTCACTAACTGTAAGTCGCGCTGGATAAGAGCATCTGCTAAATGACTAAAATGTATAAATGGGGCTTCTGAGGAGAACCTGTTGGTTTAAAGCTCAATACATCTGACAAAGGCATGACCACCAGATAGACTTGACACGTTCTCTGAAGCAGTACGAACATATTTCCTCTTTTATTTACATTCCTTGTTCAAATGTTAACATTTTATAACGCTATAACGCTTGATCAAGTTGGCATTTTTTTCTCATTAAAATAAATTGGCACAAGTAAAACATATGTAGACAAAAGTTTATTTACACCATACAACATTTTTCGTTTTTTAAATATTTTATACAGGGCTGCAGATGAGAGTTTTTGCCGAGAGTCTTCAAGCAAGATTCTGCAGTATTAAAGTTTGTGAAATATATTATTCATATAAAAGTGAGTATTACCTTTATTGCATTTAAAGCAATGAAGAATGTAGCTTTGACAAACATTCATTTTTATATGACAGAAAAATCCTCTTTGCCTGCCACTCTCGCTCATATATGTTTTATATTATAAAGTAAAAAGTGTAGTAATGGCCAAACAGACTTGTTATAAACTTTTTAAAAACCTGCATAAATATATACATTGTGCTTCCAGGGTCCAGTTTTGAGAAATATAAAACTGGACCCAACGAAGCTGGGATCGACATGGTATTATGTCTTCATTTAGCTTTTTGAGGTTTATTCATCTAGAAAGATTTTCACCTTTTTGAACCAATTCTTCTTACCACGGGTACTCTGAAACACATGATGGTAAATATTGTACACCCACCTGGCTGGCCTGCTGCACTAAGTACACTAGTGAGAATACAAAAAGTAACACTGATGTTTTTTGTTGTATTTTTTGTTTTATTTTTTCCTCCTGTCCTCTGTCGTTTCCTCGTAAATCGTATTGGCACATCATGTCCTTGTCATACTCCTTTATAATCCAGATATGTAGTAGGCCAAGGCTGTTAGGACAGTCTGTCCATTTTTTCAGTGCAAAATACATCCTTTCCCCTTTCCTCCATGTCCTGGTTATCGTTTTTCTCCTGGTTGTCCTCTTCCTGGTTTCTACTTCCTGGATATACTCCTTCCTGGAGTGCACCCAAAATGTCACCCTATTCCCTATATAGTGCGCTACTTTTGACCAGAGCCTTATGAGTCCTGTTCAAAAGAGCCCTATGGGTACTGGTCAAAAAGAAGCCTATAGGACCTGGTCAAAAGTAGTGTGCTTCATCTGGACCTATTTCGTGGTTTGTTTAGATCAGATCAGACCTCTGTCTGGAAGTCTCCTTCCTGGACGTCTAAGGGGAGATTGACACACTTCTCCCACTCCGCTGCGGTCATCTCCAGAGAGTCCTTGGTGTCAGGGTCTAGTACATTCATACTGCTGTAGTTCTGGTACTCACAGGCTGGGTTGTAGCTCTCCCAGGGGTTCTTGTTGGGCATGGCCTTGTCCTTGGGAGGACAGGGACAGGTTAGCAGCAGATATGGACAGGGTCATAGCAGGACATAGGAGGTAGCATGCCTTATAGTCACTAGACATGGTTCACTATACACTGTTACTATATGTTATACCCTATGCACTTTATATGTTATATATAGGAAAAGGGGCAGGGATATATATATATATATATATATACACACAGGGATATGTGAGGGTTATTACTTAGAAGGGAGCATGCCTCACTGTCACTAGTCACAGTTCACGGTTCTTCTTTTTCTTAAACATTGGGTAACATTGGTTAATAATAACTTCCATGAATAAGCATGAATAAACTGTTTTATAAATACATTTGTATTTCATCACTTTAAAACATTTATAAACATTCATATGAAAGCTATAATGGGTTATTCAAGAAAGTTATTATAAAGTTTAGCCAAACAATGGATTATACAGAGACTTTGAATTACGATGTACTGCCTCTATGCATTGATCACCTCAACTAATGTTCTGGTAGAGCACATTAATGGTGTAATGGTTCTGTGAGAAGCGTAAGTAACAAAAGGTAATGAAAAGTATCTCAAATGTGAATAATGTGGTTAGGCTATATCATGGAAGAATTCAAATGAATAGTGCGCTTTCCCTTGTAGCTGAATAACGGTGACGAGGGACTAGAGGATGAGCTTCCACTGTGTCTGACTGTGTGCTGTTCTGTTCCCATAATCTGGATGTACTCTCACTGACACTCACAAAGAGACTAGTAGGGAGGCAAATAGCGCAGCGAGCTATCGGAGCTGTTACTATGCAGTCAGGGAATACACAATGGTTACTAATGTTGTCTGTAGCTCTGGAGCCTGCCAGCTATTCAGCCAGCCCAGCCAGCACTGCAGTACATTTATTCCCCCCCCCCCCCCCCCCAAAACAAAATGTAAGTGAAAAAAAAAAGAAGTCGTTTTCTATATAAATGTCCTTGTGGTGGTTACTAAGCAACAAGCAGCGAATTACGCTGTGCAGTGGGGTTGATTGAAATGTGAGAGAAGAGAGAGAGGATTACATGACATGGCAGGCCGAGGGGCTAACTGCCTGCCTGCTTGCATGCCGCAGAGCTGACTCTATTCTCACACAACAATAGGCCTGAGTGTGTTTTGGTCAACAGGCCAATTTCTGTCTGTAAACTATTCCCAGGATACAGGGCAGAAAGCAATGCAGAAATCATTCACTCAGAACTGACCATGTCCGGTGATATGTCAGGACTGATACAGCTCCTTGCATTTGAATGGATGCACTCAAATTGAGATGGAATACCACGACAGAAAGCCTTCTCACAGGGGCTCATTTTCAACACATCTAAGATATATAGTCTGATTGAACCTTTCCAATCCCCAATTCACCTGGGGGGTGGTAAAGAGCGCCAAGCAGGATCCTTTTCCTCGATTCCTTGCATCCATGTCCGAGTGGAGGGACCTTAGACCTTCTCATTCAATATGGTTGAGTAGGAGGCGAGGAGATAGGATACAAGGAATTGTGGAAAGATGAATTGAGATGGAGCCAGTGAGTCTGCAGACTGCCTGTGATGAGATAATGCCTGCCCTCTCTCAGACAGAGTCTCTCGTTTAGCGACTAGTCATCCCCCCCCACCCCTCACCACCAGCAGCTGGCAGGCCTGCTAGGTATAGAGCCATGTCACTGGATCTGTTCGTTTGCTCAATGACTCAGTACGTGTGCTGCTGAGCGGATGGACATCTAAAAAAGGCTATCTATCTTGCTTTGTACTCTAATCGGTCAACAACCACCAGCTTCGACCAATCACCCCATCTGGATTTTCTCCAGCTCTGTAATTGGTCTACAACAGCCGACCGCTGACCAATCATCTCCCCCTGCCCTTCACCATTTCCTGTTACTGCTGATTTCCTGTTCCTGTTCCTGGTATTATTACTCACCATGCTGCCCATATTTGGTATGTCTTGAAATCGATCCAGGGTTTGAAATTTCTGATTCAGTTCTTGGAACAGCTCCATGTGTCTTTTCCTGGTGTGCATGACTTTCTGCAATGGCAAGGGGTTCGTTTTGGTTTGGAAATCAAAGCCAATAATAGGATGGAGATTATAATGCAATGTGCTTTCCTCTCTACCCCCTACACCTTTCTGAATAGCATTTCATCTGTCACTGGTATTATGGCAAGGCTAAGACATATTACAGGGGCCAATGTCTTTTAAGGATTTTGCATATAATGTAAGCCAGTTGAGTAATTACATAACATTTATGGCCAATTTTATTATCAAATCTACCTTTCACATTTATACAGAAAAGTCAGAATACAATAATTTGATGGAGAAATGGAATAAACCCACAAAAGTGGTTTGAGACGTTTGTGTCTTGGGCTATCAGCCAATGTAATATTTTCCATCGAAAAAGCACAAAAGTCAGGTGTGAAATGTGCATGTGACTTTATAAAGCATAACAGTTTTAAAATCAACTCATAGCCAATGGATGTACGTAAGCGATGGAGGAGGAACCAAATGAGAGTGGGTGAGATTTGCTGGCTGACCTTTGTACGGCTTTAGTTTGACAGGATTGTTTTACCTTAACTACGCCACACATCAATACATCTGTGTTGTGTCAAGACCATGTTACTCCAATAAGCTTAAGTGCTACAAAATAGTAGTAGTAAATTAAAGGGTAGGGCAAACACGAATGCTCAGTGTAACAACGATAGTAAATTAAAGGGTAGGGCAAACACGAATGCTCAGTGTAACAACGATAGTAAATTAAAGGGTAGGGCAAACACGAATGCTCAGTGTAACAACGAAAGCCTGAAGCATGCACTTTGCCAACCAGTAAGTTTACTTACTTCAAAGTCCAGGTCTTGGTAGCGCGATTTTCTTCTCTGAAGACAAAACAAACATATTGCGGATAATTAGACAATATACAGTATGTTAAAATGAGGGGGTTATGACCTTCTAAATACTATAGAAATTATAACTCAGTATTAATGAAAACTAATTAACATTCTAAGCGTGACAAAATAAACACATTTTCCTTTACGGCAACAATGTGACAATCTTCTCACTTGAACACAGCTGCAAATTAATGATGTATTTACTTCTGCAGCAATTTCTAATTTGAACATTACTACAAACAATGGCTTTATTTACTTAAACCAACACTTCAACAGTCTTCTCCACTCCAGCCTACCTCTGAGGTTAAACCAACACTTCAACAGTCTTCTCCACTCCAGCCTACCTCTAAGGTTAAACCAACACTTCAACAGTCTTCTCCAATCCAACCTACCTCTAAGGTTAAACCAACACTTCAACAGTCTTCTCCACTCCAGCCTACCTCTAAGGTTAAACCAACACTTCAACAGTCTTCTCCAATCCAACCTACCTCTAAGGTTAAACCAACACTTCAACAGTCTTCTCCATTCCAGCCTACCTCTAAGGTTAAACCAACACTTCAAGAGTCTTCTCCAATCCAACCTACCTCTAAAGAGCTCATGGATATGGTGGATCCCGTCTCGCTCCTCGACAGCCCTCCAGTCTCTTCCATCTCAGCCAGGAAGTTCTTGACGGCAGTGCGGGGTTCAAAGGGAAGGTTCTGCTGCATGTGTTCCTGTCCTCCTCCTGACCCGTACTGCTGCTGCAGGTTCTGATCCATGTTCATGTGCTCCATGCCCCCCATCACGCCCATCCCCGTCGGGCTCATGTTGAAGTCCGGTGCCATCTTGTAGTGTTGCATCATTCTCTCGTGGGGCAGCGTATCGCCCATGCCCATGCCCACGTTCATCTTGGTGGAGCTATCGTCCTTCAGGAGAGTGGGAAGTGTGTTACAGTTCCCAGATCCGGCCGCCGCCGAAGCCCGTGGCATCACGATGTAGTCCGTCTCCATCATCTGGCCTTGGGGTGAATGCCCGCCCACGCTGCCCATACCGCCCATATTGCCCATGTCGTGGCCACTGCCCATCCCGCCGTGCCCGTGCCCGCCCATATCCTGGTCGGACTGACGAAGAGCATCATCGGTGCATAGGTAGACGGTGCGGCGCATGTCGGACACGCTGTCGCCCAAGCAGCCCTCTCCCATGTCGCCCATGGGGCCCATGTGCATGCCGGGCTGCTGGATCATCACCTTGGACATGATGTTGCCGGGTAAGGTGGAGTAGTTGAGCCCCTCGTGCCCCTTCTCATCCTCCTCGTCGTTCAGAGAGATGCGGGATAGGGTGCCGGTGATGGTGGCCGCGCGGCAAGAGCCCATGTCTTTGTGGAGAGCTGTGGAGAGGAGAGACAGGGGAGATAGTGGAATGAATGTACCATACTGACAGACAGGGGAGATAGTGGAATGAATGCACCATACTGACAGACAGGGGAGATAGTGGAATGAATGCACCATACTGACAGACAGGGGAGATAGTGGAATGAATGCACCATACTGACAGACGGGGGAGATAGTGGAATGAATACACCATACTGACAGACGGGGGAGATAGTGGAATGAATGCACCATACTGACAGACAAGGGAAATAGTGGAATGAATGCACCACACCGAGAACTAATGTCAGTCTGTTTTTAATGATCTGTTTATTTCTCATTTTATGCTTATTTTAAATAATTCAGATTTCAGACCATTGTTGCAGATTTCAGAACCTAATGTTGCATTTCCTTTTTCTGAATGTGTGTCAAAACAAATAATTGAAATTATAATGCCAGGACACTTGAAACAATGAACCAGATGTGTCCATATTACACTTTAATGACTATTTCCTCACACAGGTGGGATGAAATAGACAAAACTTGGCTACCGATCTCTTCAAACAGGACACAGGGATACTACTTCAAAAGAGCCAATATAGGGCATTAGATGTTCCTGACGTAACTAAGTACAGAGCTGACAAGCCGAGACAAGCCGACAAACCTCTGAGGAGGACTTTACCATCAAATAACAGCGGGTCAGGAGAACCTTTCCTCAAATCCGACCCGAAATCCCTGATACCTACGACACCTTTTTATCTTATTAAGGTTTGGTTCACCTTGGAAAACCCCCCCAAACCCCAGACACATAACCAGGAGAGGCTGGCTTTTAGTTCTAAAGCTGCCTTGTCAGAAGTCAGAAATACCCTTTTGGAGGAACAGAACAGCCTGTACTGCCGCGCTCTGTGCTTCTCTCCAGCGCTGCAGAGCTGAAACAGAACAGCCTGTACTGCCGCGCTCTGTGCTTCTCTCCAGCGCTGCAGAGCTGAAACAGAACAGCCTGTACTGCCGCGCTCTGTGCTTCTCTCCAGCGCTGCAGAGCTGAAACAGAACAGCCTGTACTGCCGCGCTCTGTGCTTCTCTCCAGCGCTGCAGAGCTGAAACAGAACAGCCTGTACTGCCGCGCTCTGTGCTTCTCTCCAGCGCTGCAGAGCTGAAACAGAACAGCCTGTACTGCCGCGCTCTGTGCTTCTCTCCAGCGCTGCAGAGCTGAAACAGAACAGCCTGTACTGCCGCGCTCTGTGCTTCTCTCCAGCGCTGCAGAGCTGAAACAGAACAGCCTGTACTGCCGCGCTCTGTGCTTCTCTCCAGCGCTGCAGAGCTGAAACAGAACAGCCTGTACTGCCGCGCTCTGTGCTTCTCTCCAGCGCTGCAGAGCTGATGGTTGCGTCCCAAATGGTAACATATTCCCTACATAGTGCGCTACTTTTGGCCCTGGTCCCTATGGGCCCTGGTCAACAGTAGAGCTATGAAGGTAATAGGGTGCCATTTGGGATGCAGGACAGAGGTGTTTTGGGGCCATTTTAATCTTCGCCTTCTGAATCCTCCACAGGGGAATTGCCTGTTTGAAAACCAACAGGCTGCAAGGAGACAACAAGGTCAGCAGTGTGTGTTTGTGTGTGTGTGTGTGTGTGTGTGTGTTTGTGTGTGTGTGTCTGTGTGTGTCCAGCCCAGCCCAGCCCAGAGCAGAGCAGAGCAGCGCAGCACAGCCAGAAACAGAAAACCTAACAATTCCCTTTTTGTTTTCAGCCTGAATCACCACAGAGTGGAACAGGGAGATAAACAGTGGTGCAGAGAGAGAAAGGAAGGAGGGGGTGGAGGTGGTAGGGGGGTAGGGGTAGAGGGTGGTGGAGGTGGTCGAGGGGTAGGGGTAGAGGGTGGTGGAGGTGGTCGAGGGGTAGTGGGGTAGGGGTAGAGGGTGGTGGAGGTGGTCGAGGGGTAGGGGGGTAGGGGTAGAGGGTGGTGGAGGTGGTCGAGGGGTAGGGGGGTAGGGGTAGAGGGTGGTGGAGGTGGTCGAGGGGTAGGGGTAGAGGGTGGTGGAGGTGGTCGAGGGGTAGGGGGGTAGGGGTAGAGGGTGGTGGAGGTGGTGGAGGGGTAGGGGGTAGGGGGTAGGGGGTAGAGGGTGGTGGAGGTGGTATGACTCCATGGCATGAGGGATGGGCAGGCAGGCGAGGGATTATTCCTGGTATATATTCTTGGCACAGCAAGTTATTATTGTTGGTATATTTCCTGGTATATATTCCTGGTGTTATTCCAGATAGTATTCCTGATAGATAAAATAATTTTGATTTTACTTTAATCCTTAACACTAGATCTGCTAAAGCAGTCATTTTGACTGCTCATTATTCATTAAATGTTGTATTACTCTGCCATGTTTTAAGTCATGCCACTCTGTCCTTTACTTTTTTCTAATGAAGTCTATATCACACACTGTCCTTGTTACAATCTTAATATTAGAACCAGTTTTAAGAAGGCATGTCATTTTTTTGAATGGTTTCCCCCCGTTGCCCCTCCTTCTCCCAACAGTAGGGCCTGCTTCACTCCAGTGCCCAGCTGATAATCACCCCGACAAACTGAACCTAAACTATAACAACAGATGAAATAAAAGTAAAGTATGATGGGGAGAATGGGGGAGAAAGGGGGAGAGTGGGTGAATTGATGAGCAATGGCAAGCGAACAATGCATAATTATGTAATCACCAATGGTGAATGAAGAACAGGGTGGGACATTCTATTGTATTGATCCATTCTAATTATAGGTCTAATCTTGAAATGGTATTTACCCTATATCAGTTCACCCAAATCAAAGCAGTCGTATCAGTCTACTCTGGCCTACTGGGGGTAGGCTTCACAGTGAGAGTGTGTGTAATTATATATGCTGAAAGGCTGAAAATTTCTGGGAAAATATCCACATTGGGCAGCAGACGCCAGTGTGGGAGAATGTGGTGATAAGGCTTGTTGAACCTTAGGTTGGTAAGGGGAGAAATGTCACAATGGACAATTTCTTCACTTCACTGTCATTGGTGAACAAGTTGCTTGCAAAGAAAACAAGTCTGGCCGGCACCATGAACAAAGTGAGAATGACAAGACAACTGGACACAATAAAGAGAAAACTGGAGACTATTGCACACTACAACCAGACAAAGGTACGTCAAAGTGTGTCAAGCAAGTGAAAAGGTACTAAAATTGTGTTAACTGTTAGGACCAGGAATAACAGCTAAATGAAATCCAACTGATGCCGTTGTGTGAAGATGCACAGAAGCAGGAGCTGACAAGAATGGACTATTTTTGACTGCTGTCATATGTACACTTATATTCATTATAATGCCTTTATTGCTTTTGGGGCCGAGTTTCACTATTTATAATGATGTTTAGGCTACTGATGTTTTCCTCATTTGACTGCGTGTCTTTTGACCATGTGTCTTGGTGGTTGGGGTATTTTTTGTTTTTATTTTGTCCTTATAAAAATAAACTGTTACCATGTTCCAACGTATCTGCTTTCTGTTTCACAGTTGTAACAAAGGCACTCCTCAAATAAAATGTATTAAACACTTTAATTTTGCAAAACGACATATAGCCTACAGTAACAAACTAATGAAAATGCTACTGTGTTATTTCAAATAAAATACACAAATCGTATTCGAATGTCGCCCAAGGCCTTCATAAACACAACCAAATGATTAATTTTTGTGATAGCATATATTAAATATATTAATTACACTGTTAGAATGTTGCAGTGGAGGACCAGCGGTTCTATTGTTAAGAGTCTATTGACGCACCGCTCCAGCCGACGCTTGGCATTGTGCATGGTGATCTTAGGCTGCTCGGCCATGGAAACCCATGGAGCTCATGAAGCTCCAGATGAACAGTTCTTCTGCTGACATTGTTTCCAGAGGCAGTTTGGAACTCGGTAGTGAGTGTTGCAACCGAGGACAGAATATTTTTTATGCGCTGCACGCTTCAGCACTCGGCGGTCCCGTTCTGTGAGCTTGTGTGGCCTACCACTTCGCGTCTGAGCCATTGTTGCTCCTAGACGTTTCCACTTCACAATAACAGCACTTACAGTTGACCGGGGCAGCTCTAGCAGGGCAGAAATTTTACGAACTGACTTGTTGGAAAGGTGGCATCCTATGACGGTGCCACGTTGAAAGTCACTGAGCTCTTCAGTGGGGCCATTCTACTGCCAATGTTTGTCTATGTAGATTGCATGGCTGTGTGCTCGATTTTAAACACCTGTCAGCAACTGGTGTGGCTGAACTAGCCGAATCCACTAATTTGAAGGGGTGTCCAAATACTTTTGTATATATAGTGTATCTCCTAGATATAGGACAGACACTTCAAAACCTTATTCCTTATGATTTATTTAGTATTTTTTTGCCATTTATGAATGTGTTATTCAATGCGTTTCTATGGGCTATAGTAGTAAAGGCCAAATTCAATATTTTATCAAATCATTTTTGTATATATATATTTGTTTAACCCTAAAGGAGTCCTTAAATTCCAAATCAAATAGCTAAATGATCCATGGTATGACCATCTTAAAACAATTCCATATGTTAGCTTAGTATCCCCCTCCCCCCAACAGCTTAGACTTTTACAGTTAATAAGTGTTAATAATGCTCTATGTAGCTAATCATTTCATGTTTAAAATATTATATATGTAACGTATGCTTCATAATACACCGTTAATCTAGCCTAACTCATAAACGTACTTTTCGTCTTTTATACAGCATGGAACAACGGCAGGGTATTACGTAGCAAAACCTATGCAGCTGCTACAATGTCTGTGACGGCTAGTATTGTCGTGTTCATTCACTGTCAGTAAAATCACTTATAACCCACTGCAATCATTTGCATGACCCCTTCACACAACAAACACATCCCCCTATCAATACCCTGTAACAACAACATGCTAAGACCACTCGCCCAAGCCTGGTAGCTGACAACCGCTGTGTTCGCGTCGATTGACCGAAAACCCCACCTTCCTACAGTAACTCGTACTTACTGTGTTGACTAGAAACGTAATGCATTTCTAGTGTGTCTGCAGTAGGTCTGCAGGCTGGCAGCTCAGTCTAGGACTAGGTCTACTGCAATGAATTATTTATGAACTAGACGTGGGCTTCTACAGTACCAAGTTTCACGCTTTTATATAAAAAGGTTGTCGCAGTGTGTGGCAGCGTGAAAGGAGCCCAAATTGCAAATCATTAAGTTCAGCTTAGCTCAGTTTACCTTGTAAAAAGTTTTCAATAAGAGGGCGGAATCGCAATAAACCAGCCTAGACTTTTACATCAAAAGACAGAACACTCTAGGCCTAGGGTGTCCACCCACTCGGCCCAGAGTGGGAGAAAACGCGCTTTGGAGATGACATTTCACTTCCTTATGTTATAAAATACATTTTACCTAGACAAATATGATTTTTCTTGTTTTTAATCATTCAGTGGGGTCTTTCTCTAACATATCATTAATATTATATCCAAAAAGTCGGATTTAATAACCTAATACATCCGATAATAAGCACCGAGCTCTGTTGACAGAGCGGTGCAGCTTTCTCGATGAAACTTTTGAGGATTTTTATATTTTGTGGTCGTCGTCTTCCAAGTTGTTTCCGCCGGTCGCAAATAGCTGAGTTAACACGACACGAGCTGAATTACATGTAAAAAACATTGAAAATAAAAAACGTGCGGTTCGCTCAGTGCTCCACTGACATTTCCCAGAGATATGCTTGTTTTTGTGAGAAGTCTTCGAAAAAGAACAGTAACTTCACATTAATATGAACAGCGTATAGTAAAATATGAAAATACTACATGTCATGTCTCAAAATCGATATTTATCTTACCTCTATATTGTTTTATGTCCTCCGGATTTTAGAAGAAAGATGACAAATTCAATGGTGAGCCTGTCTGTAGAGTTCAATGGTAAGCCTGTCTGTAGAGTTCAATGGTAAGCCTGTCTGTAGAGTTCAATGGTAAGCCTGTCTGTAGAGTTCAATGGTAAGCCTGTCTGTAGAGTTCAATGGTAAGCCTGTCTGTAGAGTTCAATGGTAAGCCTGTCTGTAGAGTTCAATGGTAAGCCTGTCTGTAGAGTTCAACGGTAAGCCTGTCTGTAGAGTTCAACGGTAAGCCTGTCTGTAGAGTTCAACGGTAAGCCTGTCTGTAGAGTTAAATGGTAAGCCTGTCTGTAGAGTTCAATGGTGAGCCTGTCTGTAGAGTTCAATGGTAAGCCTGTCTGTAGAGTTCAATGGTAAGCCTGTCTGTAGAGTTCAATGGTAAGCCTGTCTGTAGAGTTCAATGGTAAGCCTGTCTGTAGAGTTCAATGGTAAGCCTGTCTGTAGAGTTCAATGGTAAGCCTGTCTGTAGAGTTCAATGGTGAGCCTGTCTGTAGAGTTCAATGGTAAGCCTGTCTGTAGAGTTCAATGGTAAGCCTGTCTGTAGAGTTCAATGGTAAGCCTGTCTGTAGAGTTCAACGGTAAGCCTGTCTGTAGAGTTCAACGGTAAGCCTGTCTGGGAGCCTTAATTCTCTCACAGCATCCAGCCTAGCTGACTCCATGATATTCTCCTGATTTATGACCATTGATTTTGTCACCCTAATTCTGACCATCCTACAAGGGTAAAAACTCCAATACATTTTGAACAGATTATGATAGAGACATTAACATATTATTTTACCCATTGGTCAAAATATGTGTTTTTGATTGGATACTCTTAAAAACACAACGTTTACATGAAAAGACAGCGTACCGTTAAAAAACGCAATACTTTCAACATGAGTCATCAACAAAACCAACGAAACCAGGGCTACAGTGCAACGCTTTCCCATCGTCCATTTTGTTAATGAACAACAGGCACAAAGGAAACGATAAGCGCTGTCATTATTATTCAGATTCACGACTCTCCCACTCTATCTTACCCTTCCTTTTGATTCCAAGCAATGCGTTTCATCCCACACAGAAAGCTAGCCGGCTTTCTGACACCTAACAAATTCTCTTCTTTCACTAAAGCCTCCTCTTCTCACTCCTCTGTTGTGTCCCAAATGGCACCCCTATTCCCTTTATAGTGCACTACCTTTGACCAGGGTCCATAGGGCTTTGGTCAAAAGTAGTGCATTATATAGGGAATAGGGGTGCCATTTGGGATGCATCCCTCTTCGCAAATCAAATGGGTCTGTTTTGATCATTAAGCCAGCAGGCGTCCAATGTGGATAGTGGGCTGTTACACAACCTGGGATGTTATTTTATACTGTGTCTAACTCCTTTTTAGGGCTTTCATTTCAATAGGCAAAGTAATCAGGAGCTCATTAATTTAATATGACACCATCTGGTTGTTTACCTGATCGACAGGCGATGTCCACGTCTTTCTCAAAGTCCGTCTGTTGGGGGAGAAAATACAAAAGTGGTGAAAATACGGTCAGACAGATTTATATTTCAGCTTTGACACAACAGAATATGTCATATAATGTGATGCTGCCACAGATGTGAAGTGACAGGCACATACACATGCACATGTCTGGTTTAAAGTTTAAAAAACCTTGCAAGGTTAAACCTTTGTGTATTTTCCTTTTCATGCTGTTATGTTATGAATCTGCCAGTTCTGATTGTTATGTTATGAATCTGCCAGTTCTGACTGTTATGTTATGAATCTGCCAGTTCTGACTGTTATATTATGAATCTGCCAGTTCTGACTGTTATATTATGAATCTGCCAGTTCTGACTGTTATGTTATGAATCTGCCAGTTCTGACTGTTATGTTATGAATCTGTCAGTTCTGACTGTTATGTTATGAATCTGCCAGTTCTGACTGTTATGTTATGAATCTGCCAGTTCTGACTGTTATGTTATGAATCTGCCAGTTCTGACTGTTATGTTATGAATCTGCCAGTTCTGACTGTTATGTTATGAATCTGCCAGTTCTGACTGTTATGTTATGAATCTGCCAGTTCTGACTGTTATGTTATGAATCTGCCAGTTCTGACTGTTATGTTATGAATCTACCAGTTCTGACTGTTATGTTATGAATCTGCCAGTTCTGACTGTTATGTTATGAATCTGCCAGTTCTGACTGTTATATTATGAATCTGCCAGTTCTGACTGTTATGTTATGAATCTGCCAGTTCTGACTGTTATGTTATGAATTTGCCAGTTCTGACTGTTATGTTATGAATCTGCCAGTTCTGACTGTTATGTTATGAATCTGCCAGTTCTGACTGTTATGTTATGAATCTGCCAGTTCTGACTGTTATGTTATGAATCTGCCAGTTCTGACTGTTATGTTATGAATCTGCCAGTTCTGACTGTTATGTTATGAATCTGCCAGTTCTGACTGTTATGTTATGAATCTGCCAGTTCTAACTGTTATATTATGAATCTGCCAGTTCTGACTGTTATGATATGAATCTGCCAGTTCTGACTGTTATGTTATGAATCTGCCAGTTCTGACTGTTATATTATGAATCTGCCAGTTCTGACTGTTATGTTATGAATCTGCCAGTTCTGACTGTTATATTATGAATTTGCCAGTTCTGACTGCTATGTTATGAATCTGCCAGTTCTGACTGTTATATTATGAATTTGCCAGTTCTGACTGTTATATTATGAATCTGCCAGTTCTGACTGCATTATTTGCACTGGCAAAGCTAAGATGGCTGCCATTGTCATTTTGGTAGACTATCCCTTTAATGGGGCATGTCCCTTTAAGAAAAAAGTAGCTGTTTGGGGAAATGTTTGGCTTGTACCTGGCTGAGGTTCTATTTGTGTGGAAAACTTTTTAAGCACAGGAGGCTGCTGAGGGGAGTACAGCTCATAATAATGGCTGGAATGGAGTAAATGGAATGGCATCAAACACATGGAAACCATGTGTTTGATGTGTTGGATACCAATCCATTAACTCCCGTTCCATCCATTACTATGAGCCCGTCCTCCCCAATTAAGGTGCCACCGGCCACCTGTTCTTTTAAGCAACTTAGATTTAACCACTCCAGGGAATTATTTTTGTTTATTGTTGATTTTTACTCCTACTTGGAGGATGAAATTTAGCTGTTGTGAGAAAATCTCCCCCAGGCCGGATTTCCCTCTCCCTCAACCATCCGGTGAGATCTATCCCGGTGATTGTATTTTTATTTGAATTAATTGTATTTTTGCATTTTGAAGGGGGATTGCTAATTTTTACTTTTTGATTGACTTTGGGACTATTTTCTTTTAGGATTCTATTTGGGATTTTTTCTTCCTGAACTTTATTTTGGGTCTATTTGAATTGGTTTTGTGAAATGATACACATTCTATGACAATATGCTGATGTTTCTCACTGTATTCATTTAGTCTGTCTTGTTTTAGTCACCTTCATATATATATATATAGTATTTCTTTGAACTTTAATATTGTAGTATTGTTTGAGATCCAAGTTGATTGTTACAATATGATATCATAAATGAAACCTAGAGCAACTCCAGCTACATGCATTGTTGAGATTAAGTCAATAGAAAAATATTTTGCCTATCCTTTGATATCTGATTAAACATGTCATCATTATATAGGAGTAGTTTCATTGCATCTATCTATTGCCTTTCCCTGTTTGGGTCAGTTACTGTCAAGTTAAAGGTCCTATTCTTCACTGCTCCATTCCTAACAATATGGCAATACGCATGTAAAAGGGATTTTATAGCACTAAAACAGCAGTCGGGAAGCAATCACTGTTTGTTCTCTGCAAATGATACTATTGAACCGGGGGCACCCCGACAGCCAACACACCATTCTACAACGGTGGAAATTAATTCAATCTGAGTAGGAGGATATTAGGATATTAGAATGCAAACGATGGGAAGAGCAGACGATAGATATGATGAGCGAAGGCCGTTGGCAGTTGGCGTTCTGCTGGATCAAGAGATTTGGTGTGGCGTTACAAAGGTCATTCAAAGTACTGGTGCTTTATTATGTGTGTTGGGGGGGGGGGCTGGAGAGGGGGCTCTGTAAATGAAAAAGACGCTTGACGAAAGTGACAAATAAGTTCAATCAAACTGAAACCAGGAAGTAGGAAAACGGAAAATGGATCTCATTTATTAATGTGTGTGTGTGCATGTGCGTGCGTGTGTGTAATGTATTACAGGGGCCAGGGCCACATGCGGCTGTACACTGTGTGTAACTACAGTTGAACTAAAGCAGCTATTTGTAAAACGATGGGTAACAATGCCTCATCCAGCCGAACCAGCAGAATTGGAATTTCAGTTTACTTCCTTAATTGGCTGAAATGGAATGAACCCCAAACCCTGCTATGAAGGCTTGTCTTGAGGGTATATAATACTATACCCTTTTCACACTGAGCTGAGCCAAGGCGATCCCTGCCGAGCCGTACTGCACTGGCCTGGTTACGCATCCACCACAGTTGCTGGAAACATACTGGAAAGGACAATGTGAAAAGAATGTATCGTAGCCAGAGCCAGCACAGTACGGTTCAGTTCAGTCCTATAGTGTGAATCAGCTGTTAGGGGCAAATCCTAACCTCCACTTAAGTGGAATTTTCACTTGGTTTATGTCCCAAATGGCACCCTATTACCTGGTCAAAAGTAGTGCACTATATAGGGAATAGGGTGCAATTTCAGACGTAGTCTCATTGACATCCATTAAACATTTTACTCGTGAAAATGTGGATTTGCTCCTTTGTCTCAAATATAAAGGCAGGTATAGGCTTTGGTTGAGCGCAGAGGAGGCTGGTGAGGGGAGGACAGCTCATAATAATGGATGGAATGAAGTGAATGGAATGGTATCAAACACATGGAAACCAGGTGTTTGATGTGTTTGAGACCATTCCATTTATTCCGTTCCATCCATTACCACGAGCCCGTCCTCCCCATTGGAAATGCCACCAGACACCACTAGGTTGAGGGTTATACTGGTGTTGCTTACCATAATCTGAGCATGACCGTTGGGGAAAGTTCCAGTGTTGTCAGCATTGAGGGGGTCTTGACAGTTTCTGGGGTCCTGACAGTTTCTGAGACGACATCTGAAAGCATCTTGGACCTGGGGAAAGTGAGGCACCATAGAAGTAGTATTATTATTATTATAAGTAGTATTAGAGCACATTAGTATAATATGATATATAATGTGTATTTTAGTTTCTGACATTCTATGGCCATGACTCTAGAGAGTAAAGAAAAAACCATGCTCTATTGTTCCTGCTGTAACCTTGACCTTGCTCACAGTAATTACAGCTACTTTCCAAAGGGGAGGGGCAAGTTAACAGGAAAGTGATCTGGAGTTAATCTGGTCCAGATCACTAATCTCCTAATAATCTCCTAATAAATACTGTAGTTAGGGCCAAACGGGAAACAGGAAGTGTGAGTGTGTGTGGGGCAACACGAGATAAGAGGGATTAAACATGTATAAGGGTCAACAAAACGTAGTGACACAGGGTGTGACCTGGGGCATGTTCATTTGGCACCGAACGTAAAATAGATCAAATGGGGAGGTTCTATCTGAATTGGTCTAATAAGAAACCTTAATTTTTATATCCTGTTGGAAAGTATTTTTGAAAATCATTTTTCTATGGTGTGCACTATGAACAGAATCCTACTAAAAGAGTATCCCCTTCTCCCTAACCCATACCTCTCTCTCCCTCTCCCTCCTCTCTCCCTCTCCCTCCTGTCTCCCTCTCCCTCCTGTCTCCCTCTCCCTCTCCCCCCTCTCTCCCTCCCTCTCTCCCTCCTCTCCCTCTCCCTCTCCCTCTCTCCCTCCCCCTCCCTCCTCTCTCCCTACTCTCCCTCCCTCCTATCTACCTCCTCCCTCCCCTCCCTCCCCTCTCTCTCTCCTCTCTCTCCCTCTCTCTTCCTTACCTCTTTCCTCAGGATACAGTGCACCATGACGATGACGAAGCCCTGCAACGAGTCGAAGACAGAGAAGAGGATCTGAAATAGGATGGAGCGCTTGTCTGTCATGGCCAGCACTGCAGACATCCAGGTCAGAGCCAGCAGAGGCAGAACCACACAGGAACTCCACAGAGAGGCCCTGAGGGAGGGAGGGAGGGGCGGGAGAGGGAGGGAGGGAGGGGGAGGGAGAGGGAGGGAGGGAGACAGGGAGACAGGGGATAGAGGGTAAGGTAAGTGTCTGCATTACCACCTGACACACATCAGATCATAGAAGACATTACTGCCTGGCCAGACTACTACAGCGGTCTCTCTTGTTGATAGAAGACATTACTGCCTGGCCAGACTAATGATTCACATTGCCAGCAACTCAGTCTAGGAAGACATACAGAAGCACCAGAAACACCATCTACTGTTTATGAACACATACTCTGTTACCAGCTAGTGTTCTGTTGTCTCTCTGACATACAATACATTACTGTCTGACTGCCCAGTACTCTACTATAGGTCTAACATTACTGTCTGACTGCCCAGTACTCTACTATAGGTCTAACATTACTGTCTGACTTCGCAGTACTCTACTATAGGTCTAACATTACTGTCTGACTGCC
Organism: Coregonus lavaretus; assembly: GCF_964263955.1. Lineage (NCBI taxonomy): Eukaryota > Metazoa > Chordata > Actinopteri > Salmoniformes > Salmonidae > Coregonus > Coregonus lavaretus. The sequence goes on from NW_028157370.1 coordinate 106,997, forward strand.
CAGTACTCTACTATAGGTCTAACATTACTGTCTGACTGCCCAGTACTATACTATAGGTCTAACATTACTGTCTGACTGCCCAGTACTCTACCATGGGTCTAACATTACTGTCTGACTGCCCAGTACTCTACCATGGGTCTAACATTACTGTCTGACTGCCCAGTACTCTACTATAGGTCTAACATTGCTGTCTGACTGCCCAGTACTCTACTATAGGTCTAATATTACTGTCTGACTGCCCAGTACTCTACTATAGGTCTAACATTACTGTCTGACTACCCAGTACTCTACTATAGGTCTAACATTACTGTCTGACTGCCCAGTACTCTACTATAGGTCTAACATTACTGTCTGACTGCCCAGTACTCTACTATGGGTCTAACATTACTGTCTGACTGCCCAGTACTCTACCATGGGTCTAACATTACTGTCTGACTGCCCAGTACTCTACTATAGGTCTAACATTACTGTCTGACTGCCCAGTACTCTACTATAGGTCTAACATTACTGTCTGACTACCCAGTACTCTACTATAGGTCTAACATTACTGTCTGACTACCCAGTACTCTACTATAGGTCTAACATTACTGTCTGACTGCCCAGTACTCTACTATAGGTCTAACATTACTGTCTGACTGCCCAGTACTCTACTATAGGTCTAACATTACTGTCTGACTGCCCAGTACTCTACTATAGGTCTAACATTACTGTCTGACTGCCCAATACTCTACTATAGGTCTAACATTACTGTCTGACTGCCCAGTACTCTACTATAGGTCTAACATTACTGTCTGACTGCCCAGTACTCTACTATAGGTCTAACATTACTGTCTGACTGCCCAGTACGCTACTATAGGTCTAACATTACTGTCTGACTGCCCAGTACTCTACTATAGGTCTAACATTACTGTCTGACTACCCAGTACTCTACTATAGGTCTAACATTACTGTCTGACTGCCCAGTACTCTACTATAGGTCTAACATTACTGTCTGACTACCCAGTACTCTACTATAGGTCTAACATTACTGTCTGACTGCCCAGTACTCTACTATAGGTCTAACATTACTGTCTGACTGCCCAGTACGCTACTATAGGTCTAACATTACTGTCTGACTGCCCAGTACTCTACTATAGGTCTAACATTACTGTCTGACTGCCCAGTACTCTACTATAGGTCTAACATTACTGTCTGACTGCCCAGTACTCTACTATAGGTCTAACATTACTGTCTGACTGCCCAGTACTCTACTATAGGTCTAACATTACTGTCTGACTGCCCAGTACTCTACTATAGGTCTAACATTACTGTCTGACTGCCCAGTACTCTACTATAGGTCTAACATTACTGTCTGACTGCCCAGTACTCTACTATAGGTCTAACATTACTGTCTGACTGCCCAGTACTCTACTATAGGTCTAACATTACTGTCTGACTGCCCAGTACTCTACTATAGGTCTAACATTACTGTCTGACTGCCCAGTACTCTACTATAGGTCTAACATTACTGTCTGACTGCCCAGTACTCTACTATAGGTCTAACATTACTGTCTGACTGCCCAGTACTCTACTATAGGTCTAACATTACTGTCTGACTGCCCAGTACTCTACTATAGGTCTAACATTACTGTCTGACTGCCCAGTACTCTACTATAGGTCTAACATTACTGTCTGACTGCCCAGTACTCTACTATAGGTCTAATATTACCGTCTGACTGCCCAGTACTCTACTATAGGTCTAACATTACTGTCTGACTGCCCAGTACTCTACTATAGGTCTAACATTACTGTCTGACTGCCCAGTACTCTACTATAGGTCTAACATTACTGTCTGACTGCCCAGTACTCTACTATAGGTCTAACATTACTGTCTGACTACCCAGTACTCTACTATAGGTCTAACATTACTGTCTGACTGCCCAGTACTCTACTATAGGTCTAACAAGGTCTTTCTCCAGACCATCAGACCATAGCAGTCTCAGTTGAGGAAGGAATACAGCTACATCTATGCAAGGACACATATGCTGCCCTGTTTATTCTCTGTAGCGCTACCAAGGTCTTGGTCCAGACACACAGACCATCAGACGAGTCATACACACACACACACACAGCTAATCTTTTATTAATTCCCCCTGCCAGGCATCGATGTACTGTAAGACAGCACTTACATGGCATTGCTGGCTGTAGTTGCAGAGAGAGCAGTTGTGGACACCACACCACATTTGGCACATTTCAGAGTTAACCCTGTATGGGGCTCGTTCATCGGTCTGTGGGACAACAAACAACAAGAAAACAACAGGAAATAGTGTTAGTGAAGAAGCAGCGCTAGGACTAGCATAGCATTCCAACTGTTCTATCATACAAGATGTGGACACTAGTGATGATAGTAGTGAAGAAGCAGCACTACACCATCCCAACGTTCTCTATCATGTTAGTAGTAACCAGGGCCAATTTGTCAGTGTTTTTAAGGAAAAACAGTAGCACCCACAACTTTTCATATAGTAGTAGCCAGACAGACGTGTGTTAGCGTGGGTGTTGTAGAGGGCTTTAGGATTAACACGCATCAAGAGGACGACATAACATAACGTTTGGGAAAAAAAACATCACTAGGAATGGAATCCCAACTTTCTCTATCACACAAGTAGTAGTCAGGCAGGGCCAAAGTGTTTAAACAACGCATTACAAGATGACATAAGGCTGGTCTATGGACTGTCTGTGGACAGTTGGCACATTCTAGTGGGCTACAGGCATGTTGTTAGACCAAGTATAAACCAGTCTTTACGTGGTGCTTTTTTAGAGGGATTCTGGTGTACCAACCAACAAGAAGACAACAGAAAAGAACACATTCCAACTCTCTGTATCATGTTAGTAGTAGTCAGGGCCAATCTGGGGATGTGTGTAGGCGGTGGGCGTTTTAAAGGATTTTCATCATGGACTGATTCTGCCACGTCTACACACACACACACACACACACACACACACACACACACACACACAACACACGTCGTCTCCCCCAGAGAGATGTGACCTCTTTATGTTGATGTTCTCCCATCAGCCAGAGTAAAGAACGAGGTCTTATCTCCATGTGGAAAATGAAGACATCCAGAAGGTGTGGGTGAATGTGTAGTGAGGAGGAGTCAGACTATTATGTCAACTAAAGGACTAGAGAAGTAGGCCGCTGCAGATCTTAAGAGAGCTACACAGTCAACAGTCCAGCCAACCTGCAGGTAAACAACAAGCACTTCAATGTCCATAGACGTAAGTATAACCAGTTACTGTCTGTCTTTGTCGTGTATCACAATGTATTTTGTAAGTAGGTGGTTTCTTACCCAGCTGCTTCAGACATACTTCAGGTCATAGAAATATAATAAAATAGAGCTTCTCTTTGCTGTAGGTGGTTTCTTACCCAGCTCGATGCTTCGGCTTCTTCTCCAGAATCCCGTCTCTGGAGACCAGCTTGTTGAACACCAGGATGCCAATCACCATGTTGACCTGTTTATAGAGAAGGAATACCTTTATGTATCTATTACAGTTTTTTTCAATTGCTTAAAGCACAATTTTGAAAACAGGGCCCGGTTTTTCAAACCCCTTCACACAATTAGCACAACACTACACCGAAGTAGCACAACACCTCAGATCATTTGCAAAATTGAACACTTTTGTCAAAACTATACAATGTCTTATAAAAACCTTATTTTGTTGTCATAACATAAACCCAACCATAAGCCATTTAGCAGACGCTTTTATCCAAAGCGACTTACAGTCATGCGTGCATAAATTTTCTGTGTATGGGTGGTCCCGGGGATCGAACCCACTACCCTGGCGTTACAAGCGCCGTGCTCAACCAGTTGAGCTACAGAGAACCACAACCATCATATGGTCTGATTCTGTTTGAATCAGTTAAACACTCCTGTGCTCAACCTAAAACACTTTCAGCATTTCCACAGAGAAAGTGTCAAAATAAATTCACCAACACCACATGACACCAATTGTGCAGACTAATGAAAATATGTATTTATTTTCATGTACTCAAGTCAGTCAATACTGAACATTTCAACAAAACGTTCATAACAAAACATTTTCCAGTTTTCATACAGTATTTCTGAACGTACCATAAGCTTACAATAATACTGTAACATAAATTACATATCCAGTTCAGTACCGAATAACAAAGAAAAATAACCTAAACATCTCTCCGCCTAGCTGGATCTGGCCACAGGGCCTCGTCAACATCACAGGCTATATTTTCATTTGCAAGGCAACGTGGGAAGAATCTTTTGGAGTGACGAATCCACTCTTGTATGGATGCTGCTTCAATTTGATCACATGCTTCCACTATAGCTTGAATGAGGGCCATCTGGACATAGGGCCGGAGATCATAAACCTTCCACCGCCATGCTGAGAAGAACTCCTCGATTGCATTATTGGCCAAAACAAAGTTTATGATGTCTCTCGCTTGCTCCTGTGTGAATATGGGGCCCCTCCCTCCTTGGTGTTCTCGACGTTCAATCCTATGTTGGCCAAACAAAATACATGTAGCTTACTGTAAAATGATACAGGAATAGATACCAAAACTGTTGATATAGTACATGCAGTAAGCTATGGATTTTCTGTTGACAGAAGATACGTTTCTCACCTGTGCTCTTGACGAAATGTCTGAACTATTGATGCCACCGTGTACCTGCTTAGGTTAGGCTGTACTCTCAGTCCAGCCTCCCTCAGTGTTAGTCCGTGGTTTATTACATGGTCCACAATTGTAGCACGAATTTCGTTACACAGATTTGGTTGTCTTCTTCTTTGTGCATGTCCTACCCCTCCTCCAGGTCTTCCTCTTCCTCTTCCTCTCCCTCTCCCTCTCCCTCTTCCTCTTCCTCTTCCTCTGACACCGTCCATTTTTTTAAAAGACAGGTGAACTTACCTGTTGCCTTTTTATAGTGCTTAAACCTGATTGGTGTGTCTACAATTAAGCTCCAGTGTGTGTGCACACCTGGTGGCTGTGTTTAACTAATTGGTTCATGGGTGTGTTCATTTGAAAGCCTTTGCTTTGAAATTGCAAGGAAATGACATCATGATACATTTCTGTGTCAAATGCATACAAGTGTGTTTAGTGTTTTGCAAATCACTGTGTGTAATGTTTTGCAAAAAGTGTGAAGCTGACAATGTGCTTACAGTTGTGCAAATCTAGGCCGGTGTTTTGCTCCTTGAGTGTAAGGTTTTGCTAATTGTGGGAAAGTTTTAATTTTAGTGTGTAAGCAATTGAAAAAAACTGTAATATACCTGAGGGAAACCTGAATATATCTAGTCATATACCTGAGGGAAACCTGAATATATCTAGTCATATACCTGAGGGAAACCTGAATATATCTAGTCATATACCTGAGGGAAACCTGAATATATCTAGTCATATACCTGAGGGAAACCTGAATATATCTAGTCATATACCTGAGGGAAACCTGAATATATCTAGTCATATACCTGAGGGAAACCTGAATATATCTAGTCGTATTGGGCGGCAGGTAGCCTAGCAGTTAAGAGCGTTAGGCTAGTAACTGAAAGGTCGCTGTTTTGAATCCCAGAGATGACTGAAAATATCTAACTAGTTAGTTACACTCTCTCATGTTCACCTGTTTATAGAGAAAATAGGTGTAACTGGTGGGAATCAAACCTGGCTCTCACCAACCCAACTCCATTAGACTAAGAGGACACTGTCAAGGTCCGAAGGGTGACATTTACATTTTCATTGAGGGGAAACAAGGCAGGTTTGGGGTCAATTCCATTTCAATACAGGAAGTAAACTGAAATTTGGATTCCAACTCCAATTTTTCTAATGAAATGGACCCCAGCCCTGTAATAAGGTGAGGGAACAATGTCATATCTAAAGACACTTGTGTACTTCAGGACAGTTAGCTGCATCAGTATCTCAATATGATGTTATTATCCTTGTGAAATACAAAAGGTGATTGACATCATTAGTGTACCGTAGACATGATTTATTTCCTCCATTCTTCCTCTCCTCTATTTCCAGTCCCTGCTGCTGCTGCTGCTGTGTTGTCATGTGACCTCTAGGGTTGCATGGCTTACTCATGGCGTTGACATTTACTAACTCGACAGACCTGACCTCTATGCTCCCCTCAAGCCAACATAAGAGCCTTCAGGGAGGCTTTGTCTGTCTGACAGCAGATTCTGTTATTTTCTAAAGCAAAGGCACCTCCTTAGACAAACAGTAACTCCAGCACTGTACCAACAGTATTGTAATAATTGCCCCTTGTGGGATATATCAAGTATTCTGAATTTAATTTAATCAGTGCTTACTGCTTTGATTAAAAAACTGCAAGATTTTGGAAGGAGGCTACAGTCTTAGAAAAAAGGGTTCCAAAAGAAAAAAAAGGGTTCCAAAAGGGTTCTTCAGCTAGCCCCATAGGAGAACCCTTTTGGGTTCCAGGTAGAACCCTTTTGAGTTCAATGTAGAACCTTCTGCGGAAAGGTTTTTTCAATGGAACCCAAAAGGGTTCTTCATAGGGTTATCCTATGGGGACAGTCGAAGAACCCTTTTGGGTTACAGATAGCACCTTGTTTTTCTAAGAGTGTAGACAGTGATTGTAATAATTACTAAGAATTGACGTTTCTTTCAGCAAATAGTCACAGTTGTACTAAATGGATGAATAACCAACAATGCAATGAATGAGTAGCCTATGTTAGTGTCTATGTTTTATATTTGATAGTATGCATGCTCATCTCGCCTGCAAACCAATATTCTGTATGGGATAATTAAGACATCTTGAACCTTGAATAGTACTTAACCTAAACATACAGTGATACTGCAAGCCTTCTCCCTTTTAATGAGTAGATAAGCACTGTAATACTATAACACATACTTTAATCAGTAGTACTGTAATACTATAATATGTACTTTAATCAGCAGTACTGTAATACTATAATACATACTTTAATCAGCAGTACTGTAATACTGTAATATGTACTTTAATCAGGGGTACTGTAATACTATAATATGTATTTTAATCAGCAGTACTGTAATACTATAATATGTGCTTTAATCAGCAGTACTGTAATACTATAATACATACTTTAATCAGCAGTACTGTAATAGTATAATATGTACTTTAATCAGCAGTATTGTAATACTATAATATGTACGTTAATCAGCAGTACTGTAATACTATATAATATGTACTTTAATCAGCAGTACTGTAATACTATAATATGTACTTTAATCAGCAGTACTGTAATACTATAATATGTACTTTAATCAGCAGTACTGTAATACTATAATATGTACTTTAATCAGCAATACTGTAATACTATAATACATACCAGAACCACTGCTGCTGCCGGTCCAACAAAGGCATACAGGAGACCACCTTCTAGAGATAGCCAGCAGCTGTAGAGAGAGGAGAGGAGGAGAGGAGAGGAGAGGAGGAGTAGAGAGAAGAGAGGAGAAGAGGAGAGGAGAGGAGAGGAGAGGAGAGGAGAGGAGAGGAGAGGAGAGGAGAGGAGAGGAGAGGAGAGGAGAGGAGAGGAGAGAGGAGAAGAGGAGAGGAGAGGAGAGGAGAAGAGGAGATATCAGCTAGCGAACCAACTCCCACAAAGAAATTAACACCCAGAATCACATCAAATGAATGGTGCACAGCTGCATACAGTTGTATTATCCTCCAGTGTGAATGGAGTACTAGCTAGCATATGCTGTGGTTCTACTTCAGAAAGTTTTACTGGAGAATAAAATGCTAAAGAGAGTTTTAAAACATTGTTTATGTACTAGTATTCAGCTGGGACACAACTTAGGAGCAAATGGGGTATTGTCAGAATCTTTTAAAATGCCCTCTGGGATTGTCTTGGGGGTTTTGTCAGGTTTGTAGGGTTCACCCTAGTCTGGGTTAGGAAACCCACTTGTTTCTGCTCAGGCTGTGCAGAGAAGAGACTTAATATAAGTTAAAGATTTGGTTGGCTGTCGCCTTGCAGGACTGCTCATAAGAGACTAGGTATGCT